>NC_018261.1:541744-595956 GCF_000227135.1 Leishmania donovani | reverse complement strand
CACTGCCTGCTGGTGCGGGGAGCCTGAGTGTCACCCCGCGGGAGATGCACCAGGGGTGGCGGCCGGCATGATGGGAGCCGCTGTGAGGCGACCTGCGATGCGGGGGCGGTGCTCTACGGTGACCGAGTCGGCGCATTGCTGCGGCGCGTGTGTCCAGGGCTGTTTTGCACCACCAGGCGTGGCCTGTGACCGGCCAGGGGGCGGGGCCGGGTGGAGTGGCGTTGAGCGCATGCTACATGTGAGCGAATGGGCACGTTGAGTGCACGAACGCTCACGCGCACGCATATGTACTGATGTATATGCTTCATTCTGTGTATTAGTGGCTCCCCCTCTGCTCTGCTCCTCCTCGTCGCTTTGGGTTCGAGAATTTGTTTGGTATGTGTGGGGCGGGGGGAGGGGTGTCTGTATGTAATCTAGTTCGAGCATTTGTGAGCGACGGGGACTTCAGCCACGAGCCTGTGCCAGCACTCGGGCAGCAATGCTACTGGGTTGTCCTTGTTTGTTAGTCATCGCGCCATCGTTGGCGTGTAGCAGCGGAGAAGGGGAGCCATGTCGATTCCCATACGCATGCGCGCATGTCCGTTTCTCTCTCTCTCTCCTCCTCTTGCTGCTACAGGAGTGCATGTGCATTAGGGAACGCGGCAGGACGCTCACACGCACACACACACACACACACAACAGCGCACCTTCGCATCGAATAGACGGTTCGCTGCACATGGCAGGCTTCTCGTGTTGGTCTTGCCGCGTACGCGTGTTGTTGTTCTGTGCTCTTTCATTTTGTCTCCTCACCCCCACCTTTGGCATATATATATATATATATAATGTACACGTGGATATGTACATCGGCATGTATCATCGCATCGCCGCCATATCTGCTCTCGTAGAGTTTGGCAGCACTGTTGCACCTGAGCTACGGCATTGGTGACAACAAGGGGCTACGCGAATGTGCGGCAACGGGAGGGGTGTTTGGCTCTCCGACACTTTGCCGGCCACTGTGCGCTGGCACCTCCGCACTTCCCCTTTTTTTCTTGTGCAGAGGAACGGAGTCGCTCGCGATGGCTGATGAAAATGGGCGCGCAAAGGGTCAATCTTCCGGTGCCCGCGCACTCGCCCTCTCTCACATTCATTGGCGCGTCTACTTCCTGCTCGCGTCCGCTGCTCACCATTACCCACCCACACCCATTCTTTTCGCTCACCCATTGTCCATCCTTGAGATGCCTGCCGTGTGGCAGCAACGTTGGCTTCTGTTGATCGCCGTCAGGAGAGACACCTTCGGAGCCACGCGCGCACACACACACGCACAATCTTCCATGGATCTGGGAGGCTTTGCCTCTTTACACGAAAAGCGAAAGCAAAAGAATCGATAGGCAATGCAAAACGCCCATACAACTCCATCACTCCCGCACGCCACGACTATACAGATTGAGGAAAACATCGGCAACGGTCACTGGTTTTGGCTTCATAAAAACAGCACAAAAAAAAAAGATTCACGGCACCGCCGCTGCAGCCTGGGCCCTGCAGCTCTAGCTCTCCCCCATCGCGCCCATCCGCCCCCTTCATCGTTCGTCGCACACCTAGCAACCCCTGTTTTTGCAGTCTTGCCACAGCCGGCATGTACAGATGCACACGAGTGTACTGCGGCGTACTTGCCGTTCTTGTGGGAGAGCTCAAGAAGGTGCCGGCGTACGTCTTCTACAAGGCAAGGGAAGGCGCCAAGACGTATGTCGACTCCGCATCCAAAGCGATTGAGTTTTTGAAAGGAGAGGACCCGAACGAGGACCCGGTCATGCGTGGCAAGCGCCGCCAGCACAGAGAACTGTACCAGGCCGTCCTCCGCGAGCAAGCTTCAAAGGCGCAGGAGGATGCGGCGCAAAGGCGCGCCAATCTGTCATGGAAAGAGAAGCTGCAGCTCTCCTTCAAGGAAGCGAGAGAAAGCGTGGCGCAGATGACGTCGGCGAAGGCCGGAGTGATGGCGCTGCTGCAGCACTGCACCGCCTCGCACACGGCCGAGGTGGCGCTGGAGCAAGGCATCGATGTCAAAAACGTGCAGATGGTCTTTGAGAAGGCGGCGGCAAACAACTCGGTTGGCGTCGAAGAAATTGTCGTTGGCTACATCGATGCACCAGGCGCCTCGCACGAGGAGGTGATGGCGTTCGCCGAAAAGCTGCACAAGGTCTGCCCTGTGGCGAAAAGCATGCATATCGAATGGCGCCAAGGCAGCGCTGACTCGCGCAGGCACGAAGATGGCTCCGTCCGCCGCGCCGATGGGCTGCACTGTGAAATGGAGCAGGCGGCCAGCGGTGTGGAGTGGGCTGAGAGGCGCACCGGCGGCCACCTCGGTGGTCCCTCTTCTGCCGCTGACGCCGCATTGACGACAAGTGTCGAGAGTATGCCGGCAGGGATGCCAGGCTCCCGAAGGGCTCATTCGTCGATGTCGAGTTGGGCGGCCCGAGGCGGCGGCAGTGGCAGCCTGCGAGACGACGAAGACGAGCTGCATTTTCCCGGCTTTGAGAGAAGGGGCGCAGCTTGGGATTCCACGCGCTACGGCAGCAGCCGTGCCAAAGAGCCATCAACGGAGACGAGCGCTTCTAGCTATCCGCCACCGCCACCTGAATCAACGTCTGCCGCGACGACACAGCCGGGGGCATGTAGCAGCGACCCGGCTTCCTCCTCGCCGTCTCCGAAGCCCTGAAGCAGCTCTCATCAAGCAACAAGGCGGGGAAAAGAGCGAATGACATGCGCGTCGGCACACCCAGTTGCATTGTCGAGTCACAAGGCTTTTCTTTGTGCGTATACGGTGTTTGGCTCGTGATGTGCACATAAACGTATGTGTCGGTTGTGGTGATGGTGGTTGTTTGTGTGTGTGGGTGTGTGTATGTGTGCAGCGGGTGGCTCGCGCTCCTGATCCCGCTGGCCGGAACGACACATGAAACGCATGTCCCAACTTTTGTGTTCTTCGACGCTTTTGTGGTGGTAGTTGGCTTTGTCGCACCCCCTCTTCGCGCCTGGCCTACGCTACCTCTGTTCCTCGTTCCGGGTCGCAGTGTCCATTCACAGATGTGCCGAGCACACATACATACAGAATGAAAGAAACGTTTCTTGCTTGGGCCGGTCGAAACGCCTGGATGAGGTGAACGCACACACATGTGCGAATAAGCGGCGCACAGTGATTGCGGTGGCTTTCTTTCTTTTCGTTATTGTGCTGTGTCGTGGCCTTTAAAGAGGATTTTGGAGGGGAGGATCAAAGGAAGCAAGAGTCTGCGACCGGCGTATGTACTGCACCGAGAGAGAGAGAGAGACGCAATGACACTTACGCCTCCGGTCGCTTGTGTGCAGACAGGCGTACGATTCGTCGGTGTTTCCTCCCGCCTCCCCTTTCCTCATATTTGTGCGCTCTATACGCATCCCTCTCGCGCCGCCCTCCCCCGTGCTCATGCCTGTGCTCCAACTGGTGTCCTCTCCCTCTCCAAGACCCTTTCCCCCCCCTCCGTCTCTGTCTGGTCCAATGTGCGCACGGGAGCATTTCACAAGTGTACGCAAACGTCGAAGCGAGAAGTTGTACGAAGGCGCCTAGCCGCGACGCCCGAGACAGCCGACGGAGAGACGGAGAGAACGCAGTGGGCACAAGCAAAGAAGCAAGGCTCTCTCTCTCTCCCTCTCCAGTTGTGCGGCTCACGTACGTGCCGCTGTCATCGCTCTGTGGCGTCTCTTGTTGCTTGCTTGTGTTTTCATTCAGCACAGCGAAAGGGTCGGTCTGTCTTGGAGGCAGTAATCAATCGAAGTGAATCGTGCGGTACCGTGTGTGTGCGCGCCACTGCAGGCCGCCCTCGCGGCTTTTCTTCTTTTTTTTTTGCCGTCTTTATTGGTGGACTCTCCCTCTCTCTTCCATCATCCCCTCCCGCACCGCACCGCCACCCCTTTTTTGTTGTTGCTGCCTTGCGCTGCGCCGCTTTTTCGTCTTTCCTTGCTTTGCTCACGTCTTCTCCGTTCATCTTCGTATCTCTACGCCACCCACGTCCCAAGCAAGCCTCCGCTCGTGCTGGAGAGCGGTGCCAACTCTGCGGCTGGCATTGCACATCCCTATCTTTCTCTCTCTTCTTATATGCACAGGAGAGAGAGGCTGGCGCAGACCGCTCCATCCGCTGGATCGTCAGCAAGCAGAGGGTAGCCGCATACACGTATACACGCACACACACGCTTGAAAATGGGGTGCTGCTGCTCACGTCGGAAAAGTCAATCGAACAGCCCCACGGCGCCTACGCCGCCTGACATGCAGCGCTGGAAGGGCAAAGCAGCGGAGCGCACCACCAGTCCGGCTGGCAGGGCCGTCGCAGGAGGAGGCGCAGGGGCGGGGGCTCCGGCAGAGGAGATGAGGGCGCGCGTACGCAGACGGGCATTGCAGGCACTGGTCGAGTCTCTTTGCGCCGGTGAATCGAAGATCCCCACGATGAAGTGGCGACGGCAATATCTCAAAACACCTGGCATTGGCCCTACCGCGGTGTCTGCCATTGCGAACCACATCCAAGGACTGCCGGTGGTCGTGTCGGGCTCTGTGGCGCCTGCACCACAGCCACTTGAGAAGCGACCGCGGCACCACATCCGCACGCTTGACATGCGCGCGTTGCACGCCGGCGACGACGGCTTTGTGGAAATGATGAGTGCGCTGCTGGGCGACACGCTCATCGAGAACGCAATCTTCGCTGGTAACAATATCACCGACGACGGTGTACGTCGACTTGTCAGTCATATACACAGGTACAACAGTACGCCGACGGTGAACAGTGGCACATCAGCTGCCGCAGCAGCAGAGACGGCTGGGGGCAGTGTGTCACAGAAAACACTCCCATGCAAGCTGAAGCTGCTTGCGCTCACCGATAATTTTATCACCTCGGAAGGCATCGCCACCTTTACCACCGTGGCCCCGCTTTTCCTCTCCCTGGAGCAGCTCGAGGTGGGTCGCGGCCAGAGCGCTGGCGGTGGCGATGTCGACGACGTCCGCGACACCCTCAGTGCACAGCACATCGCAGCCCTGTCCACGTACATCCAGCGCACGCCAAAGCTGGTGACGTTTCTGTACAAGGGAAACGGCAACTACTACGCCCGCAACGGCTTCACGCCGGATGGGATGACCGCGTTTGTAGATGCCGTTGTTGGTGGCAGTGCACTTAAGGAGCTGTACCTGCAAGAATGTTTCAGCACAAAGCCGGGCATGGTAGGGCCTCTCACGGTGCAGGCCCCACGAGGCGGGAAGAAGGCCGTGACAGCTGAGCCCGATGACTCGTGGGCACCAGAGAAGCTGCTGCAGCCGATGCAGGCGCTTGCCACAGCGCTGAATGCTTCGTCCAGCAATTTGTCCACACTTATTCTCCGCTTTCCGCTCAGCGACGAGGCGGTCCAAGCGCTTTCCATCGGCCTTGCACAGGCGCCGCACCTGCTCGACCTCAGCCTGCGCGGCTGCGACCTCTCGAGCAAGGCGCTTGGCGTAATCGGTGACGCACTCTGCACAAATAAAGTGCTGCGCATGCTCGATGTCTCCTACCAGTCCAACACGATTGCCCACCCCGCCTTCATGGCGGAGCTGCGCAGTTCATCAAAGCGGCGGATGTCCTTCATCTCGACGATGGGCTACACCGCGGCGGAAATGGCGCGGCACGACCTCAGCAGTGGTGGCTCTGAGGTGCCCTCTCGCGAGGAACGTCAGCACCCGCTGCTCCCTATCATTCGCAGCCTTCACAAGAACCGCTCCCTTTCGCAGCTTGTGATGCTAGGGGTGAACATTTCGACGGATGACATCGAGGAGCTGTGCGCCTGCATTGAGCGCAGCGGCAACCGCACCCTTACAGAGGTGTGGTACACCCGCGCCGGCAGCGACGCGCTCGACATGAAGCTGGAGGATTTCCTTGCATCCAACCGGCAGCGCGGCGCCGGCGGCAGCGCCGCAGCGGGTGGCGGTGCCTTCGGCTGCTCCTCTTTGGGCAGCACCTACGGCGCGTTAGCGTTGCCGGTGAGCAGGTCGAGCGGCACATTGTTCCCTGACGCCGCCGTCTTGTCGGACAGCTCCGAGTCGCCGACGAAGTCGACAAAGGAGCGCTACTCTTCCGTGCGCAACAGAAAAGGGGACATCCCTCACGGACTGGTCCCCTCTTTGGTCTCTATCCCTCACCACCCACTACACAACGGCGGCAATCCAACCATGAGCGATAGGGGGGGTTTGGCAGATGTGATGAACGGCGATCGTCGGACACCGCCGTCATCGCTTGAGAGCACGCAGACTGCCCTGAAGGCGGTCACGGTGAACACGAAGATGAACGCGGCAACGTTCGCGGCCGAGAGCGCCTCACCTTCACAGGTGGCGGTGTCACTTCTTTGTAACGGTTGCGATGCTTCCGTGGTGCGACTGAGCTCCACGCTTCGCATGAACGGTGGGGACAAGAGCTGTCTCAGTCTACACTCAGGAGACATCACCGACGACGCGGGCACAGCGCCGTACCACTCTCAGATGCCTCCAGAACGGCGAAAGAAGCAGTAGAGAAGAAGTGCCGGGAAAGGGACTGCGTCATTCATGCAACGGGTGTGCATCACAGGTGAGCGGGTGGCGACCCCTCCGCCCTCCCCCCCCCCTCTCTCTCATGGTGTTATGCACTTTTGCAGCGCTTCTGTTCCATAGTGGGGCCGACACACCTGTTTTGCTCGGTCACAGGTGGAGTGTCCTGGGTCAAAGTCTGCGCTTTCTTGCGTGGCACGTCTCTCACGGCTATGCTGCTCTTCTGTTCCCTTCTCATGTCACTCTACCACCACCACCACCACCCCTCTTCCGCCACTCGACTTTCGCTTGCATGCGAATGGCCGCTACTTCTGAACGGAACCCACCCCGCACGCTCGCGGACTCCGCCTCTCTTCGCCGTCTATCACACCTCTCCGGGAATCACCCTGTTTTTCTTTCCTGGCTACACTATAATCAGGAGCAGCATATAGCGGCGCGCATGACAGTGTGCAGCAGAGCGCCTCAGCATGCATCGGATCCCGTGTACGGCTACACGTGTTAGTTGCTCGCTCTCTTTTCTTACTGTTTCTCCTTACATCTCGACTACCCCCGAACCCCTTTTTTCTTTTTTTAGTTTGCGTGTTTTGTTCGGCCCCTCCACCACCCCTTTTCTCGCTGCGGGTTCGTGTTAATATGCCCGTCTTGGCATCTCCTTGCAAATGTCGCTAACCTCGTGGCTTCCTGGTCGCCTAGTCTACTGAGGGAAGCGGGGTGCAGGTGTGGGTGTGCAACACTGGCATGACTGCTCCCCCCCCCCCTCCTGCCCCCTCTGTAATCATGACGGTGCAAAGTGAACGCACCGCTGGCGCACACAAGCACAAGAGCGCGCATGCATGGGTAGTAGAAAGAAGGAGCAGAGAGCCGGTTTCTCTGAGGGCACACAGCTGCGGGAAGTCTTCCCCCTCCCCTTCCAGCCGCAGCGTTTGTCTTCTCTCAACGACGTCTATGATGATGCCTTCCATTCCTCTCCGCCCCTCCGTCTCGCTGATCTCCTCGCCGTCTGGCCTCCTCAGGAGGTGAGTCATTGTAAAGGAGAGCCGACGGCCGTTCGGCACGCAAACCTGTCTTTCTCCTAGCCTACCGACCAGCCCTGCCCCCTCCCTTCCTCGCCGCACCGCACCCCCACCCCTCCTCACGCACGCACACATACACGCCGTTCTCTCCGCTCTACTCTGCTCCCATTGGACGACAGCAACACCTTCACTCCAGAGGTCAGCCGTTTCTTTTTCTTGCTGCTGCGCCTCCATCCCTCTCCCTCTACCCCTAATAACCCTGCGCTACTTCAGCCTTTGGAGTCTCTTGCGTTTTCTTTCTTGAGTGCGTCTGTTGCTCGTGTCTTCTTGGCTTTCCTGGGCAGATCCGCCGAGTGCACTCATGTGGGGGTTTGAAGCATACGCAGAGGGACTGTCCACCACACCCAACATACACGGCGCACATCTCACCGGCGTTGCACCACAGGAGGGAGAAGCAGCGCCTCTGGCGCCACCGCGGTACCTGTGGAAGAAGAACCGAAACAATTACCTGTTCGACGCGCAAGGAAAGTTGCTTGGCGCCGCGGAAGCGCACAGCCCGACGATATGGCGCACTCATCACGCATTTAGCGGCCGCTGCGCCCTCGTGAACCCAACGGCCCCCGTCACCGGTGGTGCGGCTGCCCAGTCCTTCGGCGCCCCTGGATGGGCGGAGCAGGCGTGGACGGCATACCAAAGCTGGTCCGTCGGCTTCCGGCTGAGCTCTACGACCACTGACGAGCCTCATATCCTCCTCAGCGTCGCACCGGCATACTTTCCGAACTTGGTTTCCGCCACTGGCGAAATCCGCAAGGCCGATGCAGCGACGCTAGCAAGCCTGCCATGCGCCCCCTCAGCGGAGGAGGAGGTCATCTACAACAAGCGCATGCTGGAGACGCCGTTAATCTGGGAAGAGCCGTACGCGCTGTCGGTGGAATGCACGACTCATGGGGTCTTTCTGTGGAGTGACCACTGGGGCATCTTCGGCAGGAAAATTGCCGACCGCTGCCTCGAGGCGCGCCAGGATAACGTGAGGCAAAGCGGCATTGCGACGCTACCCTCCCCTGACCCATCCCCATCGTCTGCGGCGGCAGGTGAGGAGTTGGCGCTGGTGGCTTACGATGCGGCGCTGCGCCTGCGGTGGAACGCTGCAGGTCCGGGGAGCAAAAGCAGCACTGACGGTGGGTCTGCCAGAGCAGTGGCCCCTACACTGTCAGTGGAGCTGAAGACTAGCGGCGACGCGGCAGCGGGAGGGGCAGCGCCGACGTGCGAGGAAAAGGTCGGGGAAGAGTTGTGGCAGCATCTGATTGACCTTCCCCTCTCGCTCGACGAGGTGGCATGCAAGGCAGCCTTTCGCCCTTACGTGACGCTGATGGAAGGCGGCGATGCGGTTGAACTGCTCTGAGGCGGTCGAGCTTTTGCCGCTCTTCGTGTCCGTTTCTGCGTGCGCGTTCCTTGCGAAGGGTGGAAAAGCGTATGCGACTGTTCTCGCACCCCCTATCGCGTGCTCTGTCGAACGGTGTGTGTGCGTGTGTGGAAGTCCATTTTCTAGTGGACAATCCTAGAGCGCACGTGAGCATCAGCACGATCTGCATGCGTGCCACTCGTGTGCTACCTGCAGATTTGTGTTCTGTGCAAGTGTATGGCGCCGCGCAGCTAGACGAAAAGTCCAACGTATGTACGTGTCATAGACCGCCGACAACCACGATGCAGAACAAAATGTACATGTGTGTGTGTGTGTGTGTCTGAAGACGCGGTACGGTGCCTCCGCTGATGAGCGTGATGAATGATGGAAAAAGGCTCTGATGGAGGCGGCCTGCGCAGAGCTCATGATGAGTGTCCACCGCACCTCCGTCTCTCGAAAACATCGCCAATCTCTCATCTGTAACCCTTACTCCCTCTCCCGCGCCCTCTCGCTCTTGTACGCCGGAAAGCAAACCCCCACCGTTAAGCTGCACTCTCCCGGCATCCCACTACCTATACATCCTTCACTATCCGCCTCGGCGCGTTGGCTTCCTCGCGGTCACGATGTCTGAGCTGCTGTATGCCGTGGTTAACGGCGCGTACCTCTTCCTTGTGCTGCAACTTCTTTTTCTGCTGGTAGTCGTGTGGCAGAACGTTGTTGCAGCGAGTCTTCTGTTTTTATTCGTGTCCCTCTCCTGTCTGGAGGCAGTGCGCTGGGGCGCGCTGGAGTCGGGGAAGCAGCAAAACCAGTCTCTGAATGCTGAGGTCGTGGTCGTTAGTCCCTCAACCGCAGAGTTAAGCCGAAGAGAGAACGACGGCGGTACAGAGGTGTTTGTGTCAGCGCTGTACGCCACACACGAGCCGCCTGCGCTCGACGGCTGTCGTGCATCTTGTTACCGCTGCACACCACCGCCGCCACGCGAAGAGCGCAGTTCTGTCGCGATCGCGAGCTGGATGGGGTGCGACGGTGACCTTGCGTCGCCTGGCATGGGCCCTCCGAGTACGAGTCGTGAACGCGAGCCCTGCAGAGATGCGGGCAACGTCTCTTCGGGTCCGTACTCTCCCATTCAAAACGGCGCCGACGACACACTCATCTACTTCCCCACCGCATCGGACGGGCCGAACACGGAGAGGCTAATCGCAGAGAACGTGCGCACTCAAGGTGATCAAGACGACGCACAAGCGGAGATGCAGCACGGGCAACGTGGCGCACCGGTGTCCCAGTCTCAGATGCGCGTGCAGTCCTTCTACCCAGCACCGCGCAGCGGGTGGGTGTTTGCAACAGCAATCATCAGCCTCGCCACTGTGTGCACGTCGGTCGTCCTTTTCGGGCTTCTCTACTCGTCCGTGCAAGTCGATTCGTCCCTCGCTGGCGCTGTCCTGCCTGGATGGGCCACCACACCAGCGGCCAAGTTGCTCCTTACCGTTTGTGTGGGCATCCAAGTGGACAGCTCAAATCCAAAGCTGCGTTTTTGTGGGGCGACTGCTTGCCTCTCCGTCGTGAGCTTGACGAGCTGGTGCTTGCTTCTCTGCCGGGCTCTGGGTCGGTGCGTGCAAGGGGCTCCCAAAGCGGCGTCTTCGGTCGTGGCTGGTGCGCGTGTGACGGCCACCTCCAGGTGGTCACGCGTGCGAGTCGGGTGGAACACGGCACTGCGACTCTTCGCTGGCGTTGTCACGTCTGCGCCCTACTCCTTGGGGTGGGTGGGTGCAGCGGGTGTCGGACAAGGGACCGCGTTGGGGCTGCTTTCTCTGGCTGTGGTGATGATGGTGCTGCTTCTCTCCTCGAGCGTTGGGCAGTTGCAAAGACAGCGCGTGGGCCACCCCCGTCAACGGTTGTGGGTCCCCTACACCTGCATGCTGCTGTGTCTTTGGGAAGTGCAGATGATCGTTCTGCTGCCACCAGTGCAAAACTCACTCAAAGCCACAAGTGTGTGGGCCAGGCACGGCCGCTGGCTCGCTGCTGTCGGCGCAGTGCCAGCAGCGTCCCAGAGCTCGATGCTCCGCTGGCGTATCGTTCAGGCCATTGGACTGTGGTGGGCCGGGACAGAGTTTGTCTGCTACCGCACCGCCGCCCCCGCGACTTCTCAGGTGACGTCCTTCAAAGGCGGGCAGAAGCTGCGAGCGCTTCTTTTGCGAGGACTTGCGCAGAGGGATGAAAATCAGTGGTCACGCGCCGTCAACCAGCAGCGCGCGGCGCACTGCAAGCTGCAGCAGCTTCGCCTTGAGCGAGACGCCTATCTTCATAGACCTTCTCGAGCAGGTAGCAACCATTGGTGGCGACACGCCCAACGCGACGGGTCGCACAGAAGCGTGCATGCGCCGTTTGGCAGCAACGTCAGCCACTGTTGCTGGCTGTGCAGAGATGGCCCACAGCACCTACCGACCTCCGTCGGTGGCGGCCGCCGCGACGGGCACGAGTGCAACCCGACCCTCTTCCACAATGGGCCTGCCCCTTCCAGCGCTGCAGGGGTGCACGTGCACGACACTCGTTGGACCGCTGCTGCAGTGGGAAGCAGTTCGCTCTACTCGAACACCTCCGTGTACGACTGCCTCGCGGGGATGCGTGCGTCGTGGCAGTACTCCGAGAACGCCTCAGCGCAGCCGAGCCCGGCGAGCGCGGAAAGCGACTCCGCAGCGGTTCTGATCACCACGACCACAGCCGTGGTGCTGGGCGAAAGCGCGGCCGAACCGCTGAAACGCCACGATCCCGAGGTGGAGCCTTCGCTGTACATGTGGCAGGGGTGGGCCCGGGCGCCAACACGAAGTCCGTGTAGAGACGAAGGGGACGGAGACGAGGATGACAATGACGTCCGCCATAGCAGCTGTGGGGCATGCAGCAATGGAGAGCACCGCGCGTATTGGTGGGGCCCGCCTCCGTCACACTCGAGTGCGCACTCCCCTTGCACCTTTTCTGTTACCACGTCGGGCCCCCGCACGGGTCACTCGCGGTTGCACGGGGCCGCTTACGCGAATGCCACGCCGCGTCAGGACGAAAGTGGCGGCGGTTGCTCCAGCGCACGGTGGCCATCGATGATCCATGGCACATCAGTCGACATATCTGCGGTCGACCATGCATCGTCATTCGCGGAAGAAGCTGCGCATCATCGTCCATCCGTGTGGCCGGAAGATTCGGCACGTCCGGAGGAGGTGCGAGCTGAGCACGCTCCGGTGTCGCTGTCGATGGTTGGCGCTGAGGAAACGCCAAGGGCCGCCGACGTCCGACCCCCTGCGTCGTCCCTGCTGGCGCGTCTACGCGGCAGAGCCCGATGGGTTGCACACAAAGTGGTAGAGCTGCTCCGTGACTACCTGCGGCGCCATACAGTCCCCCTTCCAGCAGAAGTGGAGAATTCGGCAACCGAGTGCCCAGCCGGTCCACGAACCGACGCAGCGCATCCTCAGCGGCAACGACGCCGCCAGCCCATGGAGAAAGCGGTCGAGTGCACGCAACCAGCCTTTGCATCAGCAGCATCACTCACGACTGCGGAAGGTATCACGTCACCGCCGGGCATCTGTTTGGGCGCACCTTCTTCCGCCGTTTCGCGCCGTGAGGTCGTGCACCTGCCCTCTCTATGGAGGCTTCTGGAGCTATACGCAGTGCAGTACTGGTCGTCTCTGTGCGCGCTGCTCATGCTGAGCCAATTCGCGGTGTGCGGCACTGTCGTCAATCTTGCGCCGTCGTTTTCGAGCATCGTGTACGCGCTGCTGCAGAGACCCTGGCCACCATTATGGTACTGGCGCTTGCAGATGCTCTTCTCCGTCTTGGCCTTACTCGCTAAGGGCACTGCGCGTGTCTACCTCCTCGCCATGGGGCCATCTGTGAGCCTGGCCACCTGTCGTTGGCTTAGCGTGCTGCTTCTACGCGTCGACGTGGGCGCGCCATCCGCTCTGGTGGCGTCACTGCCGTCACCGTCGCCCTCCGCCATGTTCGGCAGCGAATCTCACCGCGATATGTGGGTGGATCTTGTGTTGAGTGGGTGCGTCGTGACGGCTGTTGCTATCCAGTGGGCGGTCGTCTACCCGGACCACTGCGTATTCGGGAATTGCAAAGGCGAGCCTGACACAACGGCAAGCGTTTCGGCGGCCGCCTTCGCTTCATTAGAGCCCACCGGGTCACCCACTCGCGAAGCGCGTCAGGACAAGCCGCACCGGGGCGTCGCGGAGCTGTGGGGAAGCTGCAAGCTTCATCTGCACTGCTGGAGCGTGCACCGCTGCGGCGCTGGTGCCGATTATTACGCGGCGCAACTCTTCTTTGACGGCCTCTCGCTCGCGCTTTTTGGCTGGGCCTACTACGCCATTGTGCCAGAGGACACCGCCACCTCTGAAGGCAACCTTCTCCACGCCGTTCAGCAGAACCACCTGCCAGGCATCTTTGTGGCCACCGCGCTGGGGCTCGTCGTTGTCCTCTTCCTGGAGCGCATCCTCTACGTGCTGCACGCCCTTTTCGCCAAGTACGTGCTGCACTTCTTCTTGGCGGCTGTCTACCACGTGCTCTATGTGCTCTGGCGCACCGCGCAGGAAAGCAAGGGAGGCAGCGGTGCCACCGCCTCAGCCGCCACCACGGCATCGGTATCTCTGCTGCTCTCTGCGAAGCTCGCCTCTCTTTGGTGTGGAGCGCTGCAGCTGCGACACGGCTACGCACTGCATCACCTGCATGATCCCTTCACGATCAAGACGGACCTGCTTCATTGGTTGGGCCACGTGTCGTTTCGCGCTGTGCCGTTCCTAATGGAGCTGCGTGTAATGCTGGACTGGTCGTTCAGTGCAACAACGTTGAAAGTGCAGCATTGGATGCTCCTAGAGGACATCCACCACACGGTGTATCGGCGCTACGTCGACATGCACGACCTGTACCACACAAGTCGTTACCACGGGCGTCACTTTCCATACCTGGTCCGCCTCTACCAAGGCGTTCTCGGATTCACCGTCATTCTGTTCGTGCTCTTCTTTCCTCTGTTTTGGTACTCGACGTTTAGCCCGCAAGTGCGCGCGAGCCACGTCACGGCCTGGACGACAGAGGTGGCCCTCGCTAGGATGTCTTCTTTGCCGCTGTTTAGCGCCGACGCCGCAGTACGTCCGTCCAGCTTTCACGCAGCAGCAACGCTTTCGTTGGGTGACGCCAGCGTGGGAGCCGCGGGCCTCTTGCGTTTTGCCGCCGTCACGGACACTTGGCAGACGGTGCATGTCGCGTCGTGCAGCATCCGGATGTGGTCCTATACACCAGCAGCTCTGCAGGAGCTTGTCGATCTGCTTGGCAAACGAACTGAGGTGGTTACTCTTCTTGTGCGTCACCGCGTCACTCGCGACCGTGCGAGTGACGCCACAATGACCACGGTTGGCCTCGAGGAGTCGTACGCGCTGCCGCCCACCTCGCAGGCTCTTCTCGCCGAGGCGCTCAAGGCGTGGCGCGCAATGGATGACGCTGGCTCAGCTGGCACGGCAGAATACTCAGCAAGCGCGTGGGATCCTGTTGTAGTCCCACTGCCGCTCCTGTACTCGCCGTATGTGCTGAGTTATGGAACGGGTGTCTCATTCCTGTCAGGCGCAACCATGCGAAGGGCGAACTGCTCATTGACACTACACCGCATGGGGCGATACCGCGGGTTCAGCTGTGTAAAGTGTGCCGAGGGTGACCAAAGCAGCCCTGCAGCATCCACCTTCGCCGCTGCTACGGCCGCCGATCCCGCAGGCTCATCGCAGATCGCGTCAGGAGCGGAGATTCACGAAATGTCAACCCCGCTGACGTTTGTGGTTGCGTCCAACCACGTGGCGATCGTGCAAAGCAGTTTCTCGCTGATCCCCAACGTCGGCGTCATCGCCCTCTACACGAGCTTTGTTTTGGTGATGAGCAGCTACATCCGCGGCTGTTTTGCCGGCGACGCGCACCGAGTCGTGCTCCTGCAGCTGGCCAATCCCGAGCCAGTAACGGAGCTGCTGCGCTACCTGTACCTCGCCCGCTCCTCCGCCAACGACGGACAAGTAGGTGACTTGGCCCTGGAGCAGCTTCTCTTCGTGGAGCTTCTCGACCTTCTCCGCTCACCGGAGCGCTTACTGCGACTGGGTGGCCGTCGCGTCGACGACTACGCATATTCAACGTACCGACAAGCGCTCTACGACGCAACGAGGCGGCCGTTTGCGCCTCCGGATGAGGGAAGGGGTTAAGTGGACACGTCTTGTAAATGTGCCGCCCTCTTTCCTTTGTTTCTTGGTCGCGCCATGGGCGGTGCTGCGCTGCGGCATCCCATTGTGGAACGGCGCAGCATCCTTGGTCTCGCGCGCGCGTGCGGCGTGCTCGGGTGCCGCTCTTGAGCACGGAGTCTGCGTGCATGGTTGCTTGTGGACCCTTTTCTCTGTGCATGCGCGTGGTTTTGTTTTCACCACGTCGCTTACAGCACATCAGCAACGCGAATATGACAAGACAGACACTAACACAGATGCATACATGTATATGCGCAAGCACTGTGAAGGTCCTTGCGGAGAGGCCTCTGCATCACTCTTGTCCGCGTTTCTAGTGTTCTTTCCGCGTGTACGCTTGCTCACATGTGTTGCTGTGGAGTCTGTGTGTGTGTGTTACTGTTACCGCTGTCTCCCCCTCCCCCCCCTCCTCTCCTTTCCTTCCCTCCCACCGTCTATATTCGCCTCGTTCCCTTTTCTTTTCGTTTTTGTTCGTTTCTTTCGTTGTTGTTCAAGCATGTCTGTATGAACTTGATCGGCTCATTGGCTTCCCTCTCTTCGACGTCTTCTATCCTGTTCCCTCTCCCTCACTCTGTACCCGCCCACCCACCCATCCCCCCCCCACTGCCACGCCGTTTGTACTCTCCTTCCTTTTACTTCGCTCTACCTGTACGCGGTTGGGTCCCCTTTTTTTTTTCATAGCCTCCCCCCCCCCTTCATGCCACTGCTATCTCCTTATCCTTCTCTAACCTCCTCCTTTGTGCCTTGCTTGCACCCTATGCCACACGCTCGCCAACACACACATCTACACGCATCGCTCGTGCGCGCATGGGCCCGTGACGGATCGCCCGCTGTGTTTCTTTCCACCGTACACGCATCCTCGCTGCTCGCATGCCAGACGCATGCGTCGTTGTTCCCCTTCCATCTTTTCTTGTGTGTGGGTGCGCATGTGTATTCTTTGCTTTTTCCAGCGCTTCCACTCTCTTGACTTGCTCTCTCTATATATATAGATATTGGTATGGCACCATTCTTCGACTTCACGTGTGGTGGTGGCGCTCACTACTTGAGCGAAGTGGGGCTCATCTGCCTTTTTTCTCGCCCCTGTCGACCCCTTGACTGCGATCAAGCAAACTCACGTACACAACCGCCTATGGCGGCCGTGACGCAAAACACCTTTGCTTTCATATGTGTGTGTGTGCTTTTCTTTCCGCGTCGCTGTCGAACGCTTCCATCTCGGTCTTGACCACTCCCCCGTGCTTGCCTGCATCCCTCTCGCCTGTTCCCGTGCCGCCCTTGAAGGGCTCGTCACCACTTCACCCACGCATCCATCGTCCTCGCGTAACCTCGGTGTCTTTCACACACGCGCACGCGAAAAAAAAAACGTTTTCTGTCGTTGTGTACAGAAATCTGAAAAGAGAACGCACTCATCGAAACGCGCGCGCGGGGGTAGACAAAGGAGTAAAATCCCACCTATCGCAAGAGAGGCGAGGATACATGACGCATCAGCCCCTTGAAAGCACGCACACACAGGCAGAATGCACGGAAATGTTGCCCATTTCTCGCCGTCTCCGCCTTCCCATTCTCTCGGATCTACAAGGCACGTCTCCCTCTCTCCCTCCATCTCTTCACCGTGGCTCCGTCAACCGCCTCACGTGTTACGTTACCGCACAGCCTTTCGGAGATAGAGAAAGCAGAGGTCACAAGTTAAGGAGCAAGAGTGCAGCGGCGGCGGTCGTGCTCTCCTCACCGTCCCCTGTTTTGAGTGCTTCTTTTCGTTCTCTTTTTCCGTTTGTAGCCACGTGGGATTATCTGGCCTTGCGCGGTTGCGTGCGCAGCTCGACATGGACCCTTTTCAGCGAACGGCCGATGTCCCGCGCCACGCCTTTCGCATTGTGCCAATGACACACCTCACCTCCACGACCGGGGCCAAGCCGTCTGAGTCCACCTGGTCCTTCCCTGACGGGAGCGCGTCTTCGTCCTCTGCCATCGGTGCACTGCCCTTTGGCGGCCTCGCCGCAGGGGTCCTTCAGAGCGACACTGCTGCATGGATACAGTCACGCTTTCATAAGCTGCCAGAGAGCGAGGAAACGACGCGAAATCTACAGAAGTGGCGTCAGTTCGGACTTCAGATTGGGTCGGCGGCGGCTTCGCAGCCATCACCGCCACCAGAACAGCAGCAGCCACAGGCCACCGCCCGTCTTCGCCCCGAGGAAAGCGCCGACGACAAGGACGGGGTCCAACTGCTACACGAGTGCCGCCAGAACGGAGCTGCAGCGCCGGCTCTCCTATCGCATAGCGGCCCAAGCAGCACACGTATCCATGCGTGGCGTATCGCCGACGCCTCCTCCAAAGAACGAGCGGCAGTGAACTCTGCTCACGACGACTACTACGTCTTCGTGAGCGACG
This sequence comes from Leishmania donovani, assembly GCF_000227135.1. NCBI lineage: Eukaryota > Euglenozoa > Kinetoplastea > Trypanosomatida > Trypanosomatidae > Leishmania > Leishmania donovani. The sequence continues at coordinate 578,361 of NC_018261.1, read as the reverse complement.
ATGACGAGCGCGGCGCGAATGGTGGTAGTGCGGCGTGCCAACGGCAAACCGAGGCGACCCCGCCACACAGCGCGCCGCGCACCCGCATCCCTGGTCCGGCGCTGGTCACGCTGCCCGAGCATGCCCCCGACACAAGCGACGTCGCCGGCACCGACGCCATCTTTCGACTGCAGGTGGAGCTGGCAAAACTATCAGAAAAGGTGCAGCACAGTACCGAGGAGCAAAGGTGTGGGCCTCCAAGGCGCAACGGCAGCGTCAGTGGCGACGGCGGATCATCCATGTGGGCAGCGAAGCGCGGGGGCGGCAAGAAACGGAAGAGGGATGCGAAGACAACTCACAACGATGACGGCAACGAGGAGGCGGAAGCAAACGTGGGCAGCGAACGAGTCGAGACCGGCGCCGTCATGCAAGACCAGAGTGCGTCTAGCAGCGGCGCTCGAAGCAAGCCAACAGCACGGAGGCGCGATGGTGCTGGCACGAATACCGCTGCTGGCACCTCCGGTGCGAAAAGAAAGCCGAAGACGAGGAAGCGGGGTGGGGGCGACGCAATCCTCCCCGGTGCCTTGGGTCCCTCTGTGTGTGCGACGCCAGCTCCGCGCACGCTTTTCTCTCTGACATCTTCCGAAGCTGTCGGGGGTGCGATGGCGGAGCTGCAGGGTGGACCCACTGCGGCGGCCATGGTCTCTGTCCCCTACATCTACCTGCAGGAATCGGCCGAGGAGCTGTTCAGCGACGTGCGCCGGGCCCTCAACGATCCGGATCGCATCCAAGCACCACCTCTGTTTGTCGGTGTTTCGGCACTCAGTAGCAATAGCAACGCGGCAGCGGCGCTCGCGAGTGTGGAGACTCGCACGAACTTTACCTATTACAGCAGCGGCGCCAAGACGGCGAAGCGCCGCGTGTCGTGCTGTTTCTCTTCCCTCGACCCCGTGCGTAGCCACCAGCACGTGGAGCTTGTTCTGATACGGTGGAAAGACGACATGTACGCGCTGCCGGCACAGACCGTTGGCTTGGCGTTTCTGTGCCGCGTCCTCATAGAGCTACCCGGGGTGGAGCTCATTACCTTCAATGCGCAGGTGCTCCTGGTGGCGCTACTCGCTTACTGCAAGGGGACATTGTGGTCGAACTGTGTCAGCGACGTGCGCGTGATGGCGTGGATGGCTCAGCTGCACGTGGCAAGTACTCTGTCGAAGGCTCCGTCCGCCGTGCGCGCTTTAGCGGGGGGAGGCTCCGCCGCTGCCGCGGACGGGGCGAGTGACGCGGACACGAGCGTTCTCTACGACTACAGTCAGCTGCTCTTGCACGTTTGCGGCGGGAAGCTGCCGCCGACAGTGCAGCTGGAGAGCATGAGCAACGCGGGGTGCTTCTCGCACTCAACAATCAACTTGGCCGAAGGCATCGGGACTGCCGCCGCCGCCGCCGCCGCAGCAGCAGCAGCAGCCCCCGCGCCGCCCCTGACGTCCGCACAGTGCCAGCTAGCCCATCAAGTGTACTACTTGGCCACCGTGTACCGCAGTCTTTACGGTCTGCTGGGCAGCAAAGGGCTCCTGCAAGCGTTCCTGCGGCAGGAGAAGCGGATTGCGCTGCTGCTGGCGCTTCTCAAGTACAATGGCATGCGCGTGGATCTGCACGAGGTTCACCGCTATCAGAAGAGCTGCGAGGCGGAGATGGCACGGCAGCGCCAACTTGCCAGCAAGCTCGTCCCGGAGCTCGGCGAGGACTTCAATATTCAGAGCCACGATCAGTGCCGCAGGGCACTCTACGAGGTGCTTCAGCTGGGCAAATACTTGCTCAAATCCGGAAATGGCGAAGCCGTCGGTGCCACGGGGCTCACAATCACAAAAGGGGGGCGGCTGTCGACGGCGGAGGACACACTGCGTGCCCTCGCCCGGCATCACGAGTTTCCTGCGTGCTTGTTGCGCTATCGAAAGGTGTCGAAGCTGATGCAGACATACATCGAAGGGATGATGGGCTACGCCGTGGTGCACTCTAGCGCACAAGCAAGCCCAGCTCCTTGTCTCGACAGCGTTAACGCTGAGACGGGGGCCAGTGAGAGCACGAAAGGGCAGCAGCAGGCGCACGGTAATGATGAGGGCGCCAAGGCCGTGTCGCCACTGTTTATAAGAGAAGCGGTGGACGTGAACGGCGACAGCCCGTTTGTGGATCGCCAGCTTCACACGAGCAGCAGCGGATACAGCGCTGGCAGCGCCGAGCCAATGCCAGCACGAAATCAACGGAGCAGCCGCGAGGAGGCAAGTGCGACGCCGGCGGGCGAGGTCATTCTTCCTGCAAGGGGGTACGCCACGCTGCACCCAAACTTTCTTCAGGAGGGTACTGACACTGGACGGCTTTCCTGCGTTGAGCCGAATCTTCAGAATCTTCCACGTAATGGCATCGCAGCCGCCGTGGCAGGCAACGACGCCGAGGAGGACGGCGAGGAAGACCTCTTGGGTTTTCGGCGCTGCTTCGTCGCCACTGGCGGATGCGTGCTCTTGTCCATTGATTACGAACAGATCGAGCTACGCGTACTAGCGCACCTGTGCGGCGACGCCGCGCTCGTAGACGCGCTGACGACATCGGCAGATATTCACCGGGCGATCGCCGAAGTGGTCTTCAAGAAGAAGCCCGTAAGCACTGAGGAGCGCAGTCTAGCCAAGCGCGTCGTCTTTGGTGTGCTCTACGGCGCCGGCCCAAAGACGCTCGCGACGCACATGGGCGTTACGGTTGATCGGGCGCTGCACATCACCTCGTTGCTGACAAACGCCTTCCCCGGCATCGACGCGTATCACCGCCGCGTCATCGAGGAAGCCCGCGCCAATGGGTTCGTGCGCACTCTCAGCGGTCGCCTGAGGTACCTGCCGGACATCCGCAGCACGGTGCTCTCGCGACGGTCGTACGCGGAGCGGCAGGCCTTCAACAGCGTCGTGCAGGGCAGCGCCGCAGACGTGATGAAGATGGCGATGCTTGCCGTGTCAAAGGAGGTGCTGCAGCGCTACGATCGCTCCGACGTGTCCCTGCTTTCGCAGATCCACGACGAGATGGTCTTCATGGTGCGCAAGGAGCTGCTCCCGATGGTGGTGCCGCTGGTGTCCTCAGCGATGTCGCACGCCATGCAGTTGCTCGTACCGCTGAGTGTGACGGCCAAGTTCGGCGATTCGCTGGGTAACTTGCAGGAGTGGTCCGTGGAGCACGACCTAGGCGTGATGTAGACGTGTAGCAGTGCGCCGATAGCGTGCGCGCGCATGTGCATGAGAAATAACAAGGAGGGGGATCGGGCGGGGAGGTGCGAGCCCTTCTTCAGAACTCGCGGCATTGCTGCTGCTGCTGTTTCTCTGCAATTCATTCATCATCTCTTCGATTTGCAGATGCGGGCTTTCTTCTTTGTAAGGGTGCCACTGCGCGGATCAGCGCAGACACACGCAGACACATCTGCTCTTTTGTACAGGGAAAAACTCAAACAAGCGTTGGTCTTGATCTCCTTGAAGACGACGGCGCTCGACAGACCATCAGCGATGTATGTGCGCCCTCCTCCTTCAGCGACGAGACGAGCTCGGCAAGGCACCGGGCCGGTCCACCGTAACATCCCCGTAAGCTCTTTCCTATGTGTATTCCGTGTTTTCTTTTTCTGCGTTTTTTTACTCCCTTCCTGTGCACCTCCTTCCTGGCCTACGGTTCTGCCATCATCGCACCCTGCCGGCCAACGCGTGTGGAGCACACGCGCGCTCGCCACGCTACTGCTGTCGCGGTTGTGTGCACTTCTTCTCAGTCACCTGTTTCCTATTACCGGTCTGCATCATTTCCCACACTCCACGTGCGGCACCGTTTTCATCGGCAGAGCTCATTTGGCATTATACACATGCACACGTCCCTAATCAGCTTCGGTTACTGTTCTTATTCTTTTGTTTTTTCGCTTCGGATCTAATCATCCTACGCACCGTCGACGCCGAAATGCATGCTCGCTCTCTCCTGCGGCAGCAGACCTCAGCCGCGGCACTGCAGCCTCTCCGCTCCGTTGTGGCCATTGGACTGCGTCAAGAATTTGATCCGCACTGGCCACTTCCGCTTCCGCCGCCGCTGCCGATGAACAAGCAGAAGCACACGCTGGTGTTGGACATTGATGAGACACTCATCCACACGTACGCCATGGGCCTTCATGACGACAGCAAGGACCGAACCCGCGACCCGGCGCTGCAGGGTGTCTCCCTCATCGACTACAATGTGCTGCTTCGCCCGCATCTGAAGGAGTTCCTGGAAGAGGTGAACCAACTCTTCGAGGTGGTCTTTTGGACGGCAGGGACCGCCTCGTACTGTTGCGCCGTGCTTGACGCGCTCGAGCAGCAGGTGATGCAGCTGCCGCGCTCCTTCTACAGCCATGTGGAGCTAGCCAAGGAAAGTCATAAGATGAAAAGCAGCACAAGCCACACAAACTTCTACGCCCTCTCACGCACGCAGACGCTGGAGCAGCAAGGTTACATGAAGTACCTTCCCATGCTAGGGCGGAAGATGAGCAGCGTCGTTATGCTGGACGACAACGTGCGCAGCTTCCCACTCACCCCACGCAACGGCATTCGCATCGACGCCTTCGACCCTGACGACCGGGTGTTACAGCGCTACATGTTCGCCCTGCGCCGAGTCCAGGAAGAGAAGCCGCACGAGATGGAAGACGCCCTGGTGCAGTGCCTGCAGCAGGGACAGCAAGAGATTGCTCGCCTGGAGAAGGATCGTGCCTTGCTGGATGTGCTGCCGGTGCTGCGCGCTGTGGCGCAGGTGCCCGCCGGCCAGGACGTGACAAAGGAGCTGGACCACTGGCGGGATCTCGATTACGTCCGCTGCGACGACTTTATGGAAACCATGAATGTGCGCTCCGCGGTGCGGCAGCAGATACTCGGCGTCACGCTGCCCGAGCGGCGCAGCACACCGATTCCGGCGCAGAAGCTGAGTTTCATGAACAGCGGTTTTTTGGAATCAGCGAACGCAGAGATGACGCTTCACCACACTCGTAGCGCGCGCCATTCCAAACTGTAGTCGCTCGCGGAGCCGCCGTCCAGCGGAGCGGTGTGCCGAATTTGAGGCCCGTGCCACGCTCTCCACGCGTTGCTCGACGTGCCCTCTCTGCAATGTGGTGCACGCGCGCTGTTCTGATGTAGGTTGTTGTTGCCGTGGTTTTCTCTCACATGGCTTAGATGAACTTAGTGCCCTCGCGAACGATGCCACACACGCCGTCACTGTAAATTTGCCGTCTTGCCGCTCGTCTCCGACAGGCGAACGCATGGGTCAGCCACAGTGCACGTCAGTGCTCTGCTCAGTTCTGTCGCATTGGTGCGCGGATTTCCAGACCATGTCTGCCCTCCTAGCACCCGCAATCCAACGCTTCGCGCCGTAAACAGTTTAGCACCCCCTCCACGTCTCCTCTCTCCTTCTCGCCTTTGTCACACCACAGCTACCAGCGGCCCACAGTGTCCGGTTCGCGCGCCACGCAAAGCGAAGTGCGACCGTTGCCCCGATGGAGCTACAGGAAGTCGACCACCTTCTCGAAGAGCTGACAGCTCTACTTGTCTCGCAAGAAAGTGGCCGCGACGATGCCGCCATTGAACCAGCGATTCTCAACGCCGTCGCAGACTACGTCGAAGGCGTCGACTCCACCGGTGCTGGCCTCGAACAGCTCAGACAGGCCCTCGAAGCCGCCGTCGGCGAGGACGGCAACTCGGCGAAGCAACGCATGAAGGCTGCAGGCTGCGGTCGCGCCATCCGGCTGCTGCGCGATGCCGTCTCGCAGGCGTAAAGAAGCAACATTCGCATACCCCAAACCGAAACACAGCAAAAGCGCCCAAGCGGGAACCCCGCCCCCAGCACCCCCCTCTACCCGACGGCGGGGGGGGGGGAACCCCAGCGCAGCACCGAAGCCCCCCGCCCCACCCTACCCCAAGCCCCGATGAAACCCAGCCTTCCACCCCCCCACCGCACACCAAACCTCCCCACCATGTGCCCAACCGCACCTCGGGGCGATGCGCCACCGACGCCGAAAGGTGGGCAAACGCCCGCGCCGGCCAAAGGAACCCCCCTACCCCAAGCCCCAACCCCGGCGGCCCACGGCAGACCCCGGCGGCTAAGCGGGCGGCCAAAAAGGCGAAAAGCGCCACGCAAAGGAAGCAGCCAGGCCGAGCCCAGCGGGGGCCGCCCTAGAATCACACGCGCGCCCCCCTCGGCACGGGGCACCACCCACCCCCCGGCGGCGACTCACTAAAGGACGGCGGCACACCGCGCGTTTCGACGGTGGGCCTGAGAGTCGCCACCGCGGCGATCGAGACAGCCCGCGGAAGCGAAAACCCCAGACCCTTCCTTTCACAGCGCCGAGGCACTGCTGCTGGAAACGCTCGATGCAGTCACAAAGGGTGCCAAAACTTTCCTGTAGACAATCCAGCCGCAGGAAATGCGAGTGAACCTGAAACAGCACGGCACAACCCTCGAAGAGATCCCGTTTCAGCTGCAGTGGAGAAGTTTGCCAATCCATCGCATCGCACAGCTTCAGCGGTGTTTTTAGTCACGGGGGGGGGGGGGCACCGGTGTTCGCGCCAAAGACCATGTAACGAGAGCACCGTTATCTGCAGCTGACAGAAGGAAACCCACGTCGCATATACAGCTTTTTGGTGTTAGGACAACGCTTCATTTCATTCGAACATTTGAGATCGCTACATCCCCTTTTCCTCCATCTTAGGGTGTACTGGCAACAGAAGCCACAGTTATTTTTCTCTTTTCCTCCATCATCTTCACTCGACGAGCCTGGTCACTGTCGCAGGTGGCTCCAACGCGACGTTATCCACGACCTCACCGCCGACATGCCTGGCGGCGAAGCGCTCTGACCTTTCCCATGTCGTAGACACTGGACCCCGCCACCACCAGAGGTAGCCCGGCGTTGGCAGGGATAGGGGGAGGGGGCTGCCCGGCTTCCCCATAGAGCAGGTACGAGGCCCCTAGATGCCAAGCTGCAAGGTGTGTCCCCTCTTGCGTCAGAGAAAGCCACAGCTCTGCGAAAAAAAAAAAAGAAAGCTGTGAATCAGATTGCATTCACCTCACAGCAGAGGAGTCTTATCTACAGTCTCTTTCGCTCCCTTTCTCCTTCTACCCTTTCGGTTGCCATAGGCCACATGAAAACTATAACATCGAGCGTGGTCGCGGCCAGGCTGTGTGGTGTTTTTGTCGATAGTAGCGCGGCCTGGCTATCCTATGGAGAGCGTATATGGGCAGAGATGATGCAGACTCTACGGCAGCAGCCGGGGCATTTGAAAATCATGGGCATGGACTCGGAGTGGTTTCGCGACTTGCCGCTGGCGGTCGTTCAGTTCGCAACATCCAGCCACTGCTTCGTGCTTCACATTAGCTTTTTCGACGGCCGCATTTTGCCCGCTGCCGTGAAGGAGGCGCTCTGCGACCCGAGCATTATAAAGTGTGGGGTCGGTGTAAGCGGCGATGTCTCGCGCCTCCAAAAGGAGCAGAACATCACGATTCAGAGTGTGCTTGACGTAGCTCAGTACAGCGCTCTGTTTGGCCTTCATCAAGGTGCACAATCAAACCTGAAAGTACTTGCGAAGAGCGTGGCGAATTTATCTATCGAGAAGGACAAAATGATTACACGTAGCAACTGGGAGCTGCCGCTTTCGGACAGCAGGGTCAACTATGCAGCGGAAGACGCACTGGCCTCTTACTTGGTTGGCCGGGCCGTGATGCTGAAGGCATCGGAGGTGACCAACATGAGTGCACACACCTTCGATGCTGCTCAGTGGCTCCAGCGCACCTCGTCGAAGGCGGCAATGGAGCTAAAGAAACTGCAGCGGGAAGTGTTGAAATCGGAGGCCGAAAAGGGGAAGAAAGCTTGCCCCGTATCCAAGAGCAGTGGCGGTGATGTGCTCCCAGCGCACTTCCGCAGCGGCACCAAAGTGCGTGTGCTGGACAGAAACGGAAAATTCATATTCGAGTGCTCGTCAGGAAGGGCGAAATTCTATGTGATGGAAAAGAATCTGGCGGTGATCACGAAGCATGAAAAAAGCGATACGCGCAAGGCCCTTGAGATACAGCTTTTGTTTGATCCGAAAGTGAAAACACGGCTCTGCATACATCATGCCTTGGGGGTCTGTGAGCTGAAAAACCAGTGCCCATTCGCCCACGGCGTGAGCGAGCTGCAGGCAAAGGCTGCAGCCTTAGTGGATTCGCAAATCCCAAGCTGCGCTTGTTGTTTAGGCACCAAGGGGCTCCTGCGCCACGCTATAACGCCCCCGTCGTTTCGAAAATTCATGCCGCCTCCTCAACGTCAGGCACTGGACGACGATTACCTACCTGTGTGTAAGCAATGTAACTCGACTCTGCGCCTCTACTATGACGAGGAGATGAAGAGATGTTACACCCAGGCCGAGGAGTCGAACACCATTATGTACGACCTCAAAGTGGTGGCAAAGTGCTCTTTGTATGCTCGCCTGTTGCTGGACGCCGACAGGCTCGCAAATATGCCAGCCAACCGCCGCGAAGAACTCCAGCAATTTGTGAAGCAAAACTGGAAGAGTACCCTCTTTGAAGATTTCAATCCTGGATTTGAAATTCATGAGCCCGTGGAGCAAAACACTTCGTTCCTGGAGCGGCTTGGGAAAATCGTCCCCGGTGACACGAGAGCAAAAGTGACCATGGCCGTTCTCGTTGGCGACGATCAGGAAAAGGCGCGACAGTTCAATAAGCGTTGGCGTGACTACTGCTTTGGTACGTGTGGTATGATGGAAAAGAAGAGCAACCACATGAGCTACAATGACTGGAAGGCCTACCGCGCTCATAAGGGCGAGCCGCAAGCCGATGACGACGAGGATGATACTCCGCAGAAAGATTACTCCAAAATTAGGCAGGGCTATTGATACCAATGCGACGTCGATTTCTACTGAATTTTGAAAAAAAATGTACCAAAAAGTGACCCGGCCTAATATGCAGGCGCTATGTGGATGGCGCGCATCTGCTTATGCTTTCGTAAGCAGGCACGAAAAGGGCACCTTCAACGCAGATGAGAAGTCTCTTTCTATGCTGATTTTGCATGATATTTTTTTTCTCTCCTCTCTTTTTTATTGTTTCGAGTTTTTCCCTTGCATAATTTGCTTTTGTACGTACTTTATCTTTCGTGATCGAGCTTCCGCTGAAATATGCGCACCTGCCTATTAGCGTATCACAAAAAAAGTCGCACACTCATCGCTGAGTGATTTGCTTGTGCAGCATGGAGGGTTTTGCGGTGATGTCTGACGCTGCTGCGGACGCGCCCATGAAGGAGAAAGATGCTCATCTGACGAACCTAATTATCGAGAAGCGCGCGGCGGCAAGGCAGATAGAGGGGTTGAAGGCTGAGATAGCGGACCTGCGAGCGCAACTTCAACGGGCAACATCCCGGGGAGTGCTTCCCTACGATGAAGGACTCTCACCCACCCCTGCCAAGGAAAAAGCAGCGCTAAAAAATACACCAACAGAGGAGATATCGATTTGGAATGCAGAACTTATCCACACAGTAGAACAACTGCAGCGCTCACTCATTCAGCTGGAAGCGGACTCGGAGGCGCAGCTCATTACCCTTACCGATCGCCTGAACCAGATGAGGAAGGAGAACGAGAGGCTGCTGCACGAGAACGATTCGCTCAAGGCCCGCATCGGGGACGACGTCTTGCGGCAGCGACAAACAAATCGTATCGAAGTGGCGTTTGAGCGCTGTCGCATCGCCGCGCGAGTGCGGGCAGCCGGACTTCAGCGACTCGAAGCAGCAGAGGCGAACTTGATGGAGGCTCACGATGATGTGTATCATGTGCAACGCTGGGACGCAATGCTGCTTCCTCAGCGCGACGTCTCCTTCGTTTTTCACTTTGTCTCAAATGTGACATATCCTCTGGGTGACATCGAGGAGCTCATCATGAGGGTATATCAGCAGTTTCTCTTCCACAGCAGCTCCTGCTGTCGTGGCTACCGCGTGGGATTCTATAAAAGCATGGAGGTGTTTGCGTTCCAGGCGCCGTCTGACGCGCTTCTGTTTGCAAAGGAGTGCCACGAGCAGCTGGTGCGTCTCTCGTGGTTTTCGTGCATTGAGAATATGCCTTCATTCTCCACCATCGCTGAAAACAACAAGGTGCTGTACAAAGGGCCCCGCATTCACACCTGCATCTTTACATGCTCACCAGAGTCGTACGTAGACCCTGTCTCCGGAAAGTACGCCTTTTTCGGACCGGAGGTGGTGGAAGCAGTTCAGGCCGCGATTGAGCAATGTCCTATTGGCGAAATTGTGGTTAATGAGAAGTGGTCGCAGCTCATGTGCATGCAGTCACGAATGCGAGAGGATCGATCGGCGCCGACCGAGAGCAACGTGGCCGAGCTGCGCGAGTGTCTGGGGCCTATGTGGAACGTTGTGGGGCTCCCTGGTGCGCATCATATCATTGCCTCGATCCTGCCATCAGGACTGCGCAGTCGCCGTGGAGTGGAAGCATCCGTGCTGTACCCGAGCCGCAAATACCCGTGCTTGGAGATGAAAGACAGCGCCTCTGTGGTGCGCATGGTGGTCAAGAGGATGAAAGGAATGCTCCCTGACACCTTCGAAGGCCCAGAGGAGGGCCGCCAAAAGTCGAACGGGGGTGGTGATGTCATTCTGCAACAGATGCGACGCCGCGCGAACTTTTGGCATGACGCTGTCGCCAAGGTGCCTTTGCATACCTCGACTCAGCAGCCGAACACCGAGTTCTCGGATAGCGCCGCTAAGCTGCTGGAACTTTTTGTGGTGCAGAAAGAAAATAGCAATCTCGTAGCACTCTATCGCAAGACGGAGGCTGCTAGCGCGGCGCTAGAGCGGAACATGATGGAGTCCGAAGACCGTTTTGAGATCAGGAAGCACAAAACACTGCACCCGTCGGAGACAGCCTACATCTGCACCATCGACACAGGTGATGAGAGTATCTGGAAGCGGCTACTTCTGAAGAGCATCTCGGATGAGCAGTTTGAGTCGATTCAGAATACCATCCGTGGTGACGTCCATAACGCCGCCAAGGTGCACTTTGGATTCCTTATGAGCGGCAACTACTCTGATGTGTTCACGTACGTGTTTCGCGAGGTGGAGCAAGCCCTCGCATTTGTGTCTGAAATGTACATCAAGGTCAACCGCACAGGCACAAAGTACGCCCACACGTCGCTGGGTAAGGGTCGCGATATCTTCCTGTTCCGCGCCGGTGTGGCGAGCGGGCCCATGACCTCCATTTACCGCAACCTAGAAAACGGCGTGCTCAAGTGCACCGGTCCGGCCATTCGCCTCTCCGGTACTCTGTGCGACCTCGCCAAAAGCGGAGAGATTCTTGCCATGGAGGACGTTATCCGCAGCTTCTACTCGAAGAAAGAGAACTTGCTTGATACACAGTATATCGTGAATCAAAGGCCTCAGTTCATCGGCTCCCACGACGCCCCGGCGGTGGTGCACTCGGTCCTGCCCAAGCCGTTTGCATACCGTCACAAGCAGCTGCGCAGCTTTGGGAAGGCCGCCATGCAGAACAAGAATCTGTACCTACCCTACCGTTCCGTCCTGGCAGCGCTGACGCTGCGCCGGGATGAGCTGCCTCGACAGGGTGTGCTCGACATGATGGAGCAGCAGCAGCGCCGACTGGAACTTGGTGAGATGGCCCGCATGTGCGCCGAGGACAACTACGAGCGTGGCTGGCAGGTCAGCACGGCGACGATCTCGCCGCTGCGCAGCCCGTGGTTGCTGCTGTGCCAGCCTCAGGCAGAGGAGCAATCGGAGAACGTGCCTGCACGTCGCCGTTCCGTGCGGTTTCGAACGATGGAAGAGGTAGAGGCGGACCTTATGTACGTTCGGCGCTCGACGAAACCCCTGGCGTTTCTCTACTGCGACGTCGCCGGTGCTGGCGCGATCGCCCGGTCTGTAGCGCCACCCCTCCTAAGGCTAGTCTGGGCACACTACAACTACATTGTGCAGAGCGCTGTGCGCAACTTTAGCGGCTACGTGGCGAAGACAAACTCCACGACTTCGTACCTGGTGGTGTTCGAGGAGCCTACCATGGCGCTTGAGGCGGCGCGGCAAATCCAGCTAGAGATGGTCGGATCGATGTGGCCAGAGGAGCTGCGCGTGCTGGAATCGACGCTGCATGTGAAGGACATAAAATCCCGCACGGTACTTTTCAACGGACCTCGCCCTCAGATCGCCGTGCATGTGTCGGACCAGTACACGTGGTGCTTCATCTCTCCCTCGTCTTCGCCTGCAGCTCTCACGCGCGACGCCAGCAGCAAGGCCACGCGTGAGGACGGCACCGATGGTGGTAGCCCTACCGCTGAGACCTTGAGCGTTGTTCATATCAGGGGTGTTGGTGTGGTTGAGACCTTTGTGCTAGGCCTGCACGCGCATGGTGGTGAGATACGCCTGAGCCGATCGCTGCTAAACGCAGTGGGCGCGCACCCGAGTGGAAAACTGCTGCTGGCGCAGCTGAAGATGGAGTTGGTGGTGACGCCGGGCGTGATTCACTCAGTCGAAGGTGCCAAGGGGAAGAGTAGCACCACAACGGAGGAGACCGAGAAGATACAGGGCAATAGCGAGCCGAAGGCTGTGAAAGCGAACGTCTTCGCCGAGGAGTGCGTGGCTTCTGTGCCGCGGCGGCTCGAGGGTCGCTTGGCGCTGATACTGCCGTCGACGAGCACCGCCTTTGGTGTTGCCAAGCGCACCGAGGCGGCCTTAGCGATGGCAACAGCCTCGGCGGCTGAAGGCAATGCGGAGAGCACAAGCGGCGAGGATGATGGTGCAGTCCCGGCTGACGACACCGGGAAGCTCGAGTCAGCCACACCCGCGGCTGTCACGACGGAAACGACAGGCCTCGCATCGGCAACGCTTCCCAGGGCCATAGTACTGCCAGCGGCTATGATGGCGCAGCATGCGTGGCTTGTAGAGCCCGAAGAATCCTTCAACCCCCTGCCAGCTGCGTCGCACTCGGACTGGAGCACTGTGACGCCGCAGCCGGCTAACAGCCTCAACGATCTCGGCTTCTTGGAGGAGACGAGTAGGATTCGGGCAGCGCTGCAGGAATTGCTCAAGATGTTTCCCTCGGCGCAGCTGCTGGCCCAGGCGGTGGAGGGCGCGCCAGACGAGTCTGCGAGTGAGTTGCCGGCTGAGCACCAGGCTGACAGCTCCACCAATGCGGTCGCCGGTGGCGCACCAGGAAAAAAGACGAGTACCGAAAATCGCTCGTCCACTAAGATTCCCGCACCGCCGACATCGCTGTCTGCCGCGCGTGGAAGTGTAAACCTCACCCCGCGATCGAAGGAAGCTGCACTATCAAAGGCGTCTGCGACCTCCTCCGCGGCGCGTGTGGCTACTCGAGCTGCAGCCGTCGGACAGTATGCGCTTTTCATGGACTTTTCTAAGTATCTCATCACGGTGCTTCTGAACGCGCTTGAGATCGGCGCTGACCAGCGCTCTCCACCTGCTCTGCCGCTGCCACGCTGCGGACAAAGCAGCAAGATCACAGCTGTCGGCCCGCCACCTATATCTAGTGACAGTGACCTCTCAGGTCCTCCCGGTGGTAGTGCCGGCAGTACTTCGCAGAAGAACTCTCGTAGCGCCGTTAGCGGGCGGATTCACGGCACATCCTTTCGTGCCATCGAGTGCTCGTCATCGGGCAGCGCGCGCGAGTCGTGCTTCTCCTCTCTACCCGGCATTTCGCCACCCAACTGGCGGCTTTTGAACAAGTCCCCCGCCGGGGCGCGTGCGAGCCTCACGTCCTCTTCTCTGAGCCGTGAGTCGGAGCCGCAGGAAATGGGCGCCTCCGACTCACTCTGTGAGGGCTTCAAGGTCAGCCCCGAGCGACCGTTCCTAAGCGCCCTCGACTACCTCGATGGTGCATGTCGCACGCTAGCACAGTTGTCAGGCATCGAGCTGGGCAAACTGGCAAAGATCCCAGCAGCACCGCTATCGAAGTCCAAGACATTTCCGTTCCGATCCAGCAGCGCACGGCGTCACTGACATGATGGCGCTGGAGCGCGCAAGTGTTTGTAGACGGTAGTTGAGGTGATGATGGTGTGGGCAGCGCCAAGGGTATATAAAGCCTGTAAAGCCGCCTGAAGAGCGTGAAGTGAGAGCGGAACGGGCCGCAGAAAGCACTTGGTTAGGCGAGGGGGAAGGGAAGAGGGCTGCTGGCGTGGAAAAATGCTTGGGGGTGTCTAGTGTACGCAAACGTCGCCTCCTCTGCCGCGATGGATTCCCCTATCCTGTATCCATCACATACTTGGCCCTCCGGTCCACCTGGGTCTTTCTTTTTCTTTTTTTGTGCGTGTGTGGGAGGGGGCAGGGGGGGGGGGCTTTTGAGAGGTTTCTTTTTGAGCTTTTTATCTTGGTTTTCGTTTCCAGTGCCGCGAGCGCACCGATGTACAGCATAATGCACATGCAGCCCCCCTGCCACTCCCTTCTGCGCGACTCACACCGCTCGTGGCAATCAAGAGAGGTGGTGCGTTGATGTGGTCCGTTTGTGTGAGAAGACGACGGTGGTTGGAATGGAAGCGGCGGCGTTGATGGTCTGTGTTTTTTCTTTTTTTCTTCGTATGCCTGTTGATGCAGATCGCTTGTTATGTACGGGGTGGTTGTGTGCATTGTGTCTTGATTTGGCTTGCTCTACGCCCTCCTCCGTCCCCATCTCCCTCCTCATCCCACCACCCATTCACGGTGCGGCATTGGCTTTCTCGCTTGTCGTTTATATTTTGTTTTTGCGAGGGATTTCCTTTTTGTGACACATGCCGCACCGATGCAGATGCCGCTGTACAAGAAAATTGGCACCCATATTCACTAGGGCTGGCCCCGCATGCTGTGTCGCTGAGGGTGACTTTGATCGTGGTATGTCTTTTCAGTGATAGACAGTGGACGTCGTTGCAACAACAACAAAAGGGTAGCAAGCGCAACAGAGAGCCCCTCACTCCCTTTCTCCTTTCCCTTTCTCTGATCGCCCGCTCCCTCTTCGGGTCCGCACCGCATCCTTCCCGCATTCGTTTATCTTCTGCCTTTTTCTTCGTTCTCTCTCTCCTATTCCTTTGCGCTCATGTCTCCCCTTTGTATGCATACATGCCTCTTTTCATTGTTTTGATGATCGTGCCCTCACCTGCGCAGCACGTAGTGCATATTCTTTATGTTGCGCTCTTCAACTTCCGCTCCCCCCCCCTCTCTCCCCTCCCTCTGTGAGAGGAAAAGCGTGACGCATAGATACGCTCGTCCTGTATGTTGTTCATAGCTCTCAGTTCCTGGTGGTGTCTTACCCACTCCCGACAGCCAAAACCGCAAACGAGAAGGCGAGACCGTCCATGCGAAGAAGAGACACTGGGCGAGTACACGAGTGCGCGGGACTCGGCACCGTATACGCATTCCATTTTCATTGTTTCTGGATTGTCGGCACGTGACGTGTTTTTGACGTCCTTTGCAAGCGTGGTTGTTGTCTCGCGTGTTCGTCATCGCTGCGCTCACAGACTCCTCCTTGCGTGTAAGCGACTGTGTTAAATACAGGTTTTGCCGCTCATCACCCTCGGCAAGTGTCGATGACAGTGTCGAGAGGGACCTGGGTCTTGAGCACAATGCGTGTGTATGGACCTCAGAGAAGCACCCCCCCCCCTCCTCTCTCCCTCAATCGGCGCGCGCATCTGAATGCCTCCGTGGGACTTTCTTTCTTTATCCTCCCTCTTCTCTCGCACGTCCCCGTTCTCTAACAATGCCTGAATCACCACCCCACAATCACAAACACATGCATAAACGGCGCGCTTGCGTCGCTGCAGGTCAGAGCAGGCGTGAGCAGTGGAGCACATTCGCTCCTCAAGAAATAGGTGCATATGCACACACACAGAGAGACGCAGACACCCTACCACATCCCCCCGGCCATAAAGACATCTCGTTGCTTGTATGTATGTTTGCTTGCGTGAACCTGCACGCGTGTTCGTTTCTGTGCGTGTGCCTTGTGGATTTGGTGCGTGTGTGTGTGTACTTGTGAGTGCACCCCTGTCGTTCATTCCCCTTCCTCTCCTTTTTCTTTTCGGCTTTCCGCTTTTCACCTTCGTTGAGTTTCTTTTCCATCCGTCTGTCTGCAAGCCCAATCCTCTCCCCCACCCCTCCCTCTATACACGCGCTTCGTTCCCTATTCTGTGTGCATGCCTGTGTCTGTGCGAGCGCGTATTAGATGCTTCGAGTATTTGAACGGAAGTACGTTTTGTTTTTTACTTGTCTTGCTTGGGAAGGAGGTGAGCGACACTTGCTGAGGTGCCTCCGCCCCCCTCCCTCCCCTCCCCCACTGTGTGCTCCTTCGCATCACCTTCTCTCTCCGTCTCTATTTGCTTCCTGCCCGAGGTTGGCGGTGTGGGGACAAAGTGACTGCACAGGAGACTCCTGTGCAGTCACAGGATTGACTGCTAGACAAGTCGTCGCCAGCTGCTCCAACCCGCGCTCGCTCTGTGGCTACTGCTATTGGGTTGGTGGTGTCGAGGGCTCCGGGAGCGTTTCACTGTCAAGCAGCGCCTTCTGTATTTCTTGTTTTTTTTTCCTCTGTGCTGTCACTTCCTGCGTGTTGGAAGGCCACGTCACATTGCATCTGGGCTGATTCGACAGAGGCAGCGCTGCAGTCCACAGTCACCTTTTCAGTCAGCTCTTCCTTTTAGTCGACTTCATATTCCGCTACTTTTTTTTTGTTTTGCGGTTCTTGCTGACTTGCTGTTTCTCTTGCTGCTGCTTTCCGCGGCTGTGCTGATGTGCGCCAAAGCCGCTGCCCATCCGCGCACTGGACGTATATTGCTGTTGCCTTCTCTCCCCACCTTGTATTTTGTGTGGTCTGCATTGGCTGTCTTCTTGCAGTTGCGTGTTGATTCGCTCCCTCGCGGATCGGCAGATCGGTCCGACTCTTTGTCGTTCTCTGCCTTTCTTTCCGTTACCGTGGTCTTCATCGTTTTATCGGCTTCCTCTCGCTCTTCTTGTGTGTTTGCTTCGTCGCACGGGCTTACGTAGTGTGAGTGTGTCGACACACAGCCTCGAGCTGTGGCACAACGTTTTTTTCTCGCTTCTTCCCCTTGTTGTCATCGCCATCGTCGGCGTCACTACGACAGCAGCCGTCCTCATCCTCCGCGCCTTCGCCTCCTCCAGCCCCCCTCCCTCCCTAAGAGAGACAGTGAGAGAGACGCTTTGCCGAGCTCCATTCTGCGAGATGCAGGGGACAAACCTCCCTCCCGAGCAACGGTGGAAAAAGGAAGAGGCGCCGCGGGCGCCGCTGTGGGCACGTGCTGCGGTGATCATCATCGAGGTGATCATCTGGCTGGTGACCCTCGGCACAGTGAAACGCGTGAAGGCGCTGGAGGTGCTGTTTCACTACTCGCCTCACTGGAGGAAGCGAGACAGGGCGGAGGCAAGTATCAAAGGGGCTCTGCGAACTGGTATGGGTGCGGCGCGCCGTCTCGCGCGGCCGCTTCTTCGCATCGAGACTGAGTTCTCTACGGAGAGCAGCAGTGGCGACAGCGGCGACGTTCTCACGCCATTAACAGCGACAGCGTACAGGGAGACGTTGAAGAGACGACAGCAGGTAAACGCGCGCATCCGCAGCTGCCTCCGCGACATCCCGGTGGACGACCTGCAGGCGCCGTTCCTCGTGAATGCGTGCACATGGAATGTGGATCAGCAGGCGCCGCCTTTGTATGAAGACGCCTTCCTGTCCTGGCTGATTGGACAGGAGCTCACAGACGAGGTGAAGCGCTATCAGGATCACAAGCAGGCCGTTTTGGCCTACGGTGGTTCTCTCAGTAAGCCCCACTACCCAACCGGTTCCTCGACGATGCGCTCCCGAAAAGCGTCTGCGAACGCTGGCTTCAGTGACGATCCCAGAAGTCCCAAGCGCACCACTGCCGAGGATTTCCGTCTAGCTGATCAACAGAGGGCTGCTGCCATCTTAGAGAGAGAGTGGCAGTGGATCGAGACAAAGTTCCCGGACTTGTTTCTTATTAGCCTGCAGGAGGTCGAGATGACGGGCACGGCGCTCGTGAGGGAGTCGACGCAGCGCAGCTGGGAGTGGGCGGACGCCATCATCGAAACCCTCGCCGCCGCCTCAGACCGCACCATCGACTACAAGAAGGTGCAGGTGGTGCAGCTCGTCGGGCTCGTACTAATTGTGCTAATACAGGCAAAGCACGTAGACTACGTCTCTCACGTGCGCCTTTCCCTCACCCGCACCGGAACCCTGTCCGTGCTGGGCAACAAAGGCTCCGTCGCCATGCGCGTCACCATCTACGGCAAGCGGTTTCTCTTCATCTCCGCCCACTTTGTGGCACACAAGCACAACGAGAAGCGCCGCACGAGCAACTACCAAGCGGCGCTGAAGGACATCCGCTTTGACATGCCTGTCTGGAGCGACGACGAGACCGAAGTGTTGCAGACCTTTCTGAACGCGAAAGAGGTGCTGAACCACAGCATCGGGCACTCGTCGGTGCAGGGGAACAGTGCGTGGGATCGTCTGTTCAGCTTCGGCCATTCCGCCTTTCGGACGTCTTTCACGACAGCTGCCGAGGCCCGGGTACTGGATGAGCACGACTACGTCTTTTTCCTCGGAGACTTGAACTCTCGCCTGCACGCGTTGCCCAGCCCACTCATCAAGGAGTCGGTGGTGCGTGGCGAGTACGACAACCTACTTTGCCACGACGAGCTGCGCCAGCTGATGGTATCGGGCGAAGCCTTCGACGGCTTTCAGGAGCAGTGGATTTCGTTTCCGCCCACGTACAGGTACGACCGAGGCACGGATGTGTTTGACACCAGTCGCAAGCGCCGCGACCCAGCTTGGTGCGATCGCGTCCTCTTCCGCGTGCTAGAGAACGATACAGTGACGGCGACGTCGCAGGAGGAAATAAGTGCGGAGGCGCCGGAGAGCTCGGGCAGCTTTGAGCCGCCGCTGCACGACCTGCAATCCTCCTCGTTGCTGAAGTGTGATTCGCTAACATCCGGGGTGTGGATGTCACTAGAAGAGCTTGAAAGTAAGCACCTTTCCCCTAACGCGGCGGCACTAACGAGGGCGGTCTCCGCAGGCTCTTCGTCGGTCACAAGCTCGGAAGACCTTGCCTGCGAGCGATCGCTGTCGCGTGACGTACAGAATACCGCCGACGCCCCGCAGAACGACTTTGACTCAGCAGATAAGCCGTTCCAGTACCCCTCGGCGTCGTTGCCGTGCCGTGCGCCCACGCATGCGGTGTGGGAACAGAGACGGTGTGCGCCCACCTTCTGTGCCGCGCGTCGTCCACGAGGCTTACTAGAGTCGTCGTCGTCGGGGGAGGTGCTCGCCATGCCGACACGCTTTCCGATGGTCACCAACCACATCCATCCATTAGAATACACGTATGTGTCGAGTCTGCGACAGTCAGATCATCGCCCGGTACGCGCGAGGTTCGAAGTGAAGGTCATCGCGATAGAGCCGGCGTTGGTCAGCAAGATCGTGAAGGAGGTTCAGCAAGTCATCAATTGACGACACTCCTTTTTTTTTCGCCGCTTTCGCCTTCTTCCCTCCGACGGGGCCCTATCTTGCTCGCTCTCGCTACAGGCCTTATCTTTCTCTCTCGGTAGCGTCGCCCTTCCTCTCTCTCTCGCTCTCACCCCCCCCCTCCCCTCCCGTGTGACCCTCTTGAGTCGAGGGTGCGTTTTTTTTTTGCGTGTAGCACTGGAGACACTGCCGCGCGTGGGTAAGGGAGGGAGGAATAGATGCTGATGTGTACCGCGGCAAACGAAAAAAGGGAGAGAACGGGGGGCGGGTAGGCAAAGGAAGAAGCAGCGTGGAACACGAGAAGAGGAAAGAGCGTAGGCACCACTTGAGATGCGGATGACACAGTGAACGCACCGAAGAAGTACTGCAGCGCATAAAAAACAAACAAAACACAAAAAGCAAAACATGCAGAGGAAACGCTCTTGTCCGTGCCTGTATACGTGTGTGTGTGCGTAACGGGAAAAAGGCTCTCTTTTCTTCTCCCTCACGAACCCGATGTACGCTAGGCGCTTACGTTACGAGAAGGAAAGCTCTCCCCCATCACCCCCCAATCACCCTCTCCCCACCAACACCACCAGAAAAGGGAGAGGGGGAAGGACGATGTAACAGGAGGGAAAGAACGACCGCAAAAGGGGTACAGCAACGTCTGCTCTCGGTATGCGTATATATAAACAGGCTGCATCTTTTCTGTTTGTGTGTGTACGCACGTGTATCTGTGAATACGGAAGGGCCTTTGACAGCGCTATTGGAAAAAGGCGAGGGGGAGGGCGCAGAAAAAAAAAGCGATACGCACACGCTGGCGGATGCGGGCAGCGCAGCCGCGTTGTCCTGCCGCTTTGGGTGGGTGGGTGGGTGAGTGGGGGGAGGGGAGGGCTCGCTCGGCCTGCAGAAACGAAACTGCTCGTATCATGGATACGCAGAACTCTCTCTCTCCTCGCTCGCTCGGAAGGATGTTTAGTCTCTCATGTTTTTTTTTTTTGGGGGGGGGGGCGGCTTGGCTTGTACTGCTATGCTATCCTTTTGTTTTTTTTTCGTCCCCCCGTGCTGTGGTTTTCTGCTTCATGTGTAATGCGCGGGCACCTCCTCTTCGTATCCACTCGATCCTCTCACTATCCGCGCGTTTTCCTCTGTTTCCTTGGTCACGTGCTTTTCTGGGTTTCCCCGCTCCCTCATTGTGTTTCTCCGGTGTTGCAGTGTGCCCCCCCCCCCCTCACACACACTCACATCGTATCATTTGTCCACCCTCCCTTCCTGCCTGCCTGTGCTCGCTTCATGCTGGTCTCTTTCTCCACACACAGTCTCACCCCATCTTTTCCTTTTCGTTTTTGCTTCCATGCGCGGATGTTGAATCAAAGAAGCATATCTATCTGCGTGTGCATGTACGTGTGTAGATCAATATGTGTATGTGTATGCACAGCACATGTCAAAACGGACGGGCTCAAATTTGTGAAGAGAGAAAAATGGAATAAGAAGAGTGCAAGGCGCCGAAGAAGAACAGCAAAGTGGCGCACGTGACTCATGCTCACCACACCATCTCTGGTATCCTACTCCAGCATGGCGAGAGCGCTAGTCGCGGCGACCTCTCTCTGTCTCTGGCACAGTGATACGGATTGGCCGCGGAAGTGACACGAACCAAAAAAAAAGGCGATCAGGCAATCTCGAATGGACTCGGGCAAGGAAGGTGACTGCTGTAGCTTGGGCACGTTCTTTTGGATCAGCACGCGCACACACACGCATGTGCGAAACACATCGCTATCGACATGCTTACTGAGGAAGCCTCTAGCCTCGCTGCGGTCGACCTCAACACTCCCTTTCGCGTCCAATGATCTTGGCCGCTGGCTTCAGTCTTCAACTTCGCGTTTCTCTATTCGGCCGCTTGCTGCATTCATACTCGTGACAGCACGCGCATCTCCGTATTTGGCCGTTGTACCCCCCCCCGCGTCGTCAAACGAAGTGTGCACTGCTGCCAAGGCTTTGCTTGGGCAGCACGTGAGCTCTATTCCGGAGGCGAAACGGGAGCCGGAGAGACACACGCGGTACCCCGCGAAGGAACACCTCTGTGCGGTGCTTGTGCATTTTCGAAGGTCAGCTGCCTAGCGCTGCGCCGCCAGCCGGATTCGGTTTCTGTTTCTGTTTTTCTCGCTCAACACGCACTGAGGCACAAGCATTTTATTGCTTCCTCCTCTTGTTGGAGCAGGGGGCCATCACAACACATACGGCACCCTACACGCAGACGAACATATATGCATACACTCTCTCATCCAATGAAGTCTTCCGTGCCTAAAAGTGGAAAGCTGCCTCCGCTGCGCAGCACCACCGTTCTTCTCCCGCCGCTGACGAGTCCACAGAGCACCGCAGCCGGCTACACGTCCATTCGGCTGGACACGTATCATGACACAAGTGATTTAAGGGCGGCACTGCACCAAATAGAGGCGGCCTTTGCGCCTGCGGATCGAGAGGCACCTACAGTGCCGAAGCGAACCGCGGCGGCAGCAGGCGCCGCCGCCAACGTGAGCAAGTCGGACAAAAAGACCAAAGCGATGGCGAACGTGCGGCTAGCGAAGATAGGCGACAGTGCTTCATCTCGGCCCACCATTGTTGTCGAGAAGAGCACTGCGATACCGCCAAGGCTGCCAAGGATAGGTCCACCGGCGATTTTGCGGCTGCCGCCGCAGCTCGTGATTCACTGCTTCTGCTTCTGCAACCTGCAGACGCTGGGTGTGCTTTGCAGGGTGTCGGTGCGGATGAATGTGCTTGTGGCGCGCCAGGGAGCCGAGTTGTGGCTCGCGGCGGCTCAGCGGCGCCGAATCCCGATTTCGGACTCTGCGTGTGCGCGAGAGGAACTGCGCAAGGCGCTGGTGCACCGCGCACGCGAGCGGCAGGCCGAGGAGGCATACTACGAAGCAGAGATAGCCAGGATGGAGGAGCGGCTCTCGGCGCGCGCACAGTACATCTACGCCCAAAACATCGATGTCGATCGCACACTGAAAACGAACGGTGGGCCGCCAACGGCAGCTGCTGCGAACCCTCAGCCGTTCTGGCTCAGGCAGAAGCGTACGCTGCAGGCAAGAGCGGGTGCGACAGCTGGCTCTGCAGATACCGCTCCCACAGCGCTGTCACAGTCGGCTGACATGTGCGCTAAGTTGCAGACAGAGATAGAGGCACTGGAGGAGGTGAAGCGAGCCTGCGAGTGCCGCCTGAATCTTCAGGAGGAACTACTGCTGCAGCACGATGCACAGTTGCGCCAGTGGCAGTCGCTGCTGCTTCCTTGCAAGATGTCTTCACCGAAGTCGTCTCTTGCACCAGCGTCTGCTGGAGCCGCAGCCGCCTCTTTCAACACAAAGAATGAGTCAGCGGCAGCGGTCGCGTCTTCCCTGTTGCTGGTCTCCGCAGCGCAAGTTGACGAGTTTGAGCGTCGCATGGCGCGCCTCGTTCTCAACGGCCCCGTTTCGACTTCATCAGCCTCGATAACGCACGCATCGCCAGGCGAATCAAGTCTGCCTGTCGTTCTGCGGCGCGGTGTGGAGAACTTTGGGAGCCTGGAGCTAGTCTTGCGCGCGGTTAAGCGTATGGAGCCTACTAATGACCTCGATCCCGCGAATCGGGATACCGTGACTACGGGTAACAACATGAACACTGCCACCGCGGCCACGGCTGCTGAAGCTGCGTCTTTTGAAGGCGCGGCGCGAGCCGCTGCGAAGCGCTGGGGCGCTTTTCAGAAGATTTGCCCGATTAATGAGGAGTACGAAAATGCACGTCTCTTCTTGAAAGCGCAGGCATCGCGAGCCGTGCCAGCGCCTACAGCCCATCTACATACCAACACTGACGGACGCAGCCCCGCAAATAACGACGAGCAACTGCAACAACAGCCTTCGCCGAAACCGACGCCGGCACTGCTTCGGCTGTCTGACTTTGTACGCCGCGCAGAGGCGATGTCAGACGCACAGGTGCTTCAAAAATGGATGTAAACTACGACTGAGCAGGTGCTAAGCCTCCTTTTCTTCCGCCTTTGGTGTCGCTCCTGTCGGTGCGCACTGCCCTCCCCTCCCCCTTCCGTCTCTTGGGCTACGTTGGCAAGCCATAAACGGCGCCATTCAGTCCTTCTCCCTTGCCCTTTGCCTCCTCTGTCGTTTTCTCTGCCGTCACCTTCGCCTTCAAGCCCAAATCATGTGGAAGAGAGGAGGAGGAGGAGGAGGAGGGGAGTCTGTACCGAGAGAGGAAGACGAGAATTTTGCAACGTGACCTGCACGACTGACGTCACATTTTGGATACTATCGCTTCACAACAACAGCAAGAAAAAAGAAACGAGGAGATGTTGGCGTACTTGGAGCGAGGAACTGTGTGCAGCAGCCATCTCTGCCGTACGGCAGCTGCGGCGTTGGAGGGCGATAGCCAGGGCCACGGCGCATCACCAGGGACACTTCTAACGCTTGGCAGTTGTACGCATTCGCATAGCCACCTTGGCGCCTTTCTCGTGCGCTCTGTACTCCGCCTTTGTTTCCCACTTTCGATCGACTCTTTTCATCTGCCTGGAGTGTATCTATGAATCTATGCGCATGCCTTGAGCTGTGTGAGGGCACGTGATGCACTTGGCGTGCATGTGTGTGTATGCAGATGCGTCCTTGGATGGAGCTTTCCTCACCTGCGCGGACTCCCTTTTCCCATCCACTCTCGAAACAAAGGTCAGCATATGCGTGGCGCAGGGATGCCATTAGAGCGCATCTCACCCTTTTCTGTGCCACAAGCGCTTGACGCCATCGCTGCGACTCCCTCGTCCTTCCCTCCTCTCCGCTACCCCTCCTTCACACGCGGTCGCGCAGATGCGAGCGTTCCCATTATACAACTCCTCGCTGAGGCGACGCAGCTGTGGCGGTCTTGCGGCTGCTGCTCAGGTCATCAGCACTTCATCGCATCCTGTGAGCGCATCTCAGCGGCACTCCACTTCCCTGCCCTCCTCTTTTCCTTACGCCGAGAGCGAGGCCATTCACGACGGGAATCGTAAAGGCTCTGCCCCAGGAGGCGAAGACGCCACCGCTTCGGTTTCCGCAAGCCCAGCTGAAAGGGCGGAAACCCCCAACGCCGACGTCGACGCAGCGGCGAAGAGGCTGGAGGCGCGAGACGCCGTTATCCGAGAAATACTCTCGCGTGATAAAGTTCTCTTTGAGCTGAAACGTCAGCACGAGCTGAGCATGCTGCGTGTGGAGCAGAACCAGGCACGCGTGCTGAAGGACCAGGAGGACCGTGGCATGTACTATGAGCAGAACAGCAACGTCCACACCTTTGACACGATTTCCGTCGGTCTCTACTCGCAGCGCAGCACACTTTACCATACCATGAGCGCGGAGCGGTTGCGCAACCTGAAGGTGTTTCTCATGGTGTTCTCAACAGTGGTGACGTGTGCCTACCTGTACTACCGCTATATGATCAATCCGGATTGGGCGTACGTGGAGCGGCCGATGAACATGCTGGGGAGTCGCGTGATGGCGGTCCGCGAGCAGCGGTGGAAGCATCTAACGGAGGCGCAGCGGCTTGACGCGTTGTGCAAAGAGAAAGGTGAGTCTGCTTAGTTTATCGTGACCCGAAAGGGCTCGCGCGCCGCTGGCAGCCGCCTCTTCATGTGTGCGTGCGGTTGCCGTCGGACGCCTTTTTTCTTTTCGCTGTGCCCTCTTTGACGCACACCCTTGCAAGTGAGGAGAGCCTGAAAACAAAGTCAATCAAGCAGCGGTTGTGCGCACGTGTTTTGCGGAAGGGGACTGCAAGTGCACATCTCCTCCAGTACCAACTCTAGACACACTCCTCGATGGCGTGCCAAGTCGGCGGTTCTGCGACAGGGGATGGGGGAGGAAAGACAAGCGCGAAACGTGGAGAAGTTGCTGGTGCCAAACGAAATGGTACGTTAGCGGGCCCCCTCTCCTTCCCTACCGGGGATCCCCTCACGTGCCTTGCGTCAACGCACACAGAGGACTGTCTTCATGCTAGACTCGCTTTCTTTTTTTTTTTCGAAGCGAACGGCACACGTGCACGAATGCGCATCACTCTCGCTCATCTTTTCTGTCCCCTCATCGTTTTTCTTTTGTTCATGTAGCAGTCACCTCTCACCGTCTTGCACGCACACCTGCGCCGCCGCGATTGTTGGTGTCGGTGTTGCACGGCTTTGTGAAAAGCACGCCGAGGTGAAAGGTTTCATGTGTCCTTCGGGCGCATGTTGCTCCTCCTCTTCACCATCACTACCACCTGCTTTCCACCTTGCGACGGCTACTCGTTGTCTCGCGTTTGCAGTGGTCTCTCCCACCGACCTCCTCATTTCCCGAGGCACGTAATCGCACACGAAAACAGAAACAGTGCAGGCGCCCCACGCGCACCTTTGCCCATCCTCTTGTCTTTTTGTTCGTGTCTGTGTGTGCGTGAGGCCCGTGTAACGGCGCCATTGGTGGTGATTGCTCTCTTCGCTGCTCCCTCACCGCGCTCCCCCCGCGAAGCTGCTTTGCCCTGCCGACACACCGCCCCTTGCGCTTTTTCGTTTCTCTTTGTGCCACCCCACAGGCTGCCGGCAATATACCCGGCGCATCTTCTGTTTCTCGCTCCCTCTTCTTTTCTCCCGTGCCGAGATGCGCGCGTTTCCGCACTGCTTAATCCGCAGCCATGACTTCAGCGCCGCCGCGGCCGTCTCCACGGTGCGTGACTCACTGCTGTGTCTGTGTTCGCGACCATGGCATGTGCAGGTCAGCCACACCCGACAGTGGGACTGTGGCACCTGCGTACCGTTGACATTGGCAACCTCTGCTCGTCATGTAGCCAACGGTGGTGCTGGAACGGCGCGCGAGTTAGCCAACAACAGAGCTTTATCTCCTTCCTTATCATCGGCTGCGCCGCGCTACAGAAGTCGAGAATGCGGTTCCATAGGTTCGCGGGCATCGCCCCAGCCTCGCCGCGTCGCGCGTTGCCGTGCGAAGACATCGACGTCATCACCTGCTAAGGTGGTCGACTCTCTTGCCGCAAAGCCCCCAGCAAGTCGTGCGGCCTCCCTAGCATCCCTGCTGCACCGCCTGGGCACTGTCGAGTCATCCAACACACAAGGACAGCAGCCAACGCTGCCGGTGTCCTCGGCACAGCGTGCCTCGCGCTCATTACCGATGCCGTTCTCATCCACCGAATCAGAAGCACCCGCAGCGCTTGGGTCGCCCACCCCCGTGCCGCGTCGTGGCAGTGGCGACTCCCTTGACAACAGCGCCGCAGCGAGCGAGCCGTCGCGAGCCAGCAACTCTCAGCAGAGGCACCCGAACGGAAGCGCTGAAGCGCACAGCAGTGGCGATCCGCAGGCTCAGCAGAGCACTTCCTCTGCCATACGGAGGCAGAAAGTGCCAATGGTGCAGCTGCAGTCGGATCGAAGGGGGAGGCTACGGAAACCGTCGGCTTCACGAATGCGATCACTACCGGGCGGAAACCTCGCAGACGCCGCAGGTGTATCCCCGCTAGCAGTGGACAGAGGGGCAGAGGAGCGAGTCGTAGCGATGCTCCGCAGCGATCACCAACAGGCCGACCCCGATGCAGAGTTTGTCATGCCGGAACCGTCGATGCGCCATGTTCCGCACTCGCAGCTCTTGCGGTGCGTGCTCGAGCTTCCTCTGAACGGCCGCTGCCACGGTGAAGACACGGCGGAAAAGGAGGTCTTCGCCATTGGGCAGTCGAGGAAGGCCAAAGTAGCGCGAGCGCTGTGCTTCATGCATGCAGAGCAACTGCTGGATCACTACATGAGCACCAGAGCGACACCGTTGTCGTCAAGGACAGGCGCCTCCCCAGCTCCTCCTCCGTTGGAAGAGAGAGCGCTGCCTCCTCGGCCCAAAACTCCGAAACCACATGACTATCGCTCGTGGGATGAGTACGTGGACGCGAGTGCTGCATACGTGCAGGCCCTCGCCGCCCGCGTGAGGCAGGAGGCCTGCACGCGGGAAGAGGTGCCGCGAAGCGGCCACCCCGTCGCGGACCGCGCGACAGAGCTGCTGCGTCGTCACCCGAAACGCTACTGCCGACCGACGGTGTTGCATGAGCTGAACGGGAGCATCCGCGATGCCTCGAGCTTGATGACGGTGGCGCATCTCGAAAAGACGGTTTTTGTGGCGACCCTCGCACTTGATCCTCAAACGGGCCTGACGGCGACAGGAGTGGCGAAGAACACGAAGACAGCGAAGCGACAGTGCGCCGCCCACGCGCTCTGCATTCTTCGGCTGCTGCAGGAGGATGCAGAGGGGCGACAGGGAGCGGACGGCACAGGACGCTCGCGGCGTAGAGGCGCGCAAAAAGGCACCCGCAGCAAAAAGGATGTCTCTCACCACCCGAGTGCCCCGCTAGAGTCGGTTCTACGGCAGATGCAGCCGGCCTATCGAAAGCTGGTTCAGTACCATCATCTGCTGTTCGGCAAGGCCAGCCTGACGCCGCAAACGACCTTCACGAAGCAATCAAGCACGACGAGCGGCAGCACCAGCACTACCGTGTATCGTTGCCACCTTACTCTCAACGGCCTCAGTTGCGACGGCACCGGCATCAACCGCTTCGAGGCCGAGCGCGCCGCGATGGAGACCGCGATGGCAAACCTGATGCTGTACGATAAACGAATTCAGGCGGTGCAGGCGTTTGTAAATGCGCATCCGTCCATTTCACCCGAGTCGATCCCGTCCGCGGCGCTGCCCGCGGAGCTGGTGGTTGAGCTGCAGACCCAGCTGCGGCCAGTGACAGAGCAACAGGCAGCCACAGAGGGCGCAACAGGGAGGAGCGGGTGCGATGACGGATCTGACTCTGCAGGCGACTGCGGTGACCGAGCGCGGGGCATGAGTGAGCGGACCCTGCTGCGCCTCAGCGAGCGCGCCTTTGCCACGGATCCGTCGTATGCTGCGCAGATGCTGCACGACATCCTCCACCTCCGTCGAGACCCTGTCTACCTCACCCAGTTCCATCCCCGCCGCTCCACGCTGGCGATGGCGACGGTGAAGGCTCAAGTGCTCGACGCCGTTCAGCGTCACCGTGTCGCTGTCGTGTGCGGCACGACAGGGTGCGGCAAGACGACGCAGGTGCCGCAGTACATCTTGGATTACGAGATCGAGCACGGCCGTGGCGGATCCTGCAACATCCTTGTCACGCAACCCCGTCGACTGAGCGCCTTCAGCGTTGCCGAGCGCATCGCGCAGGAGCGTCTCAGCACGGTGGGAAAGGATGTCGGGTACGCGGTTCGGCTGGACTCACGTCCCGGGCGGCACATCACAGTTTGCACAACAGGTGTGCTGCTGCAGATCTTTTCCACCCACCCCGATCTGGAGCACGTCTCACACCTCATCATCGACGAAGTGCACGAGCGCGACATCAACTGTGATGTCATTCTAGCTCTCGTGAAGCAGCTGCTGACACGAAACTCTCGCCTTCGCGTGGTGCTCATGAGTGCGACGATGCAAGCCGACGTGTTCGCCCGCTACTTCGACGCCGATACGCCCGTGGTGCAGGTCGAGGGGGCAGTGTACCCGGTGGCGATCCGCTACCTGGAGGACATCGCCTCTGAGGCAGCAACTGCACAATTTTACTCGCCCGCCTTCGATGCCGTGTCGTCCAGGGAGCAGGGGCACCAGGTCGAGCAGCAGGAAAAGACGCCGACGAAGTCCGTCTCGCTGGCGATGCCAACGACCACCGCATCGCAACGCGTCAACAGGCGCAAGTTACTCAAAACCGACTACAACCTTGTTGCCTACCTCGTCCACCGCGCGGTGCAGGTAGACCTTCAGAATAACACGGAGGGAAAGTCGATCCTGGTGTTTCTTCCAGGATGGAAAGAGCTGACGTCTGCGATGGCTGCGATCAAGGAATACCAAGGGCCGTACGCGCTTTCCGCCGCGGAAAGCCGCCTCCACATCATTCTCCTTCATTCCACTGTCGACAGCGCGAAGCAACGAGAGTGCTTCATGCCGGCCCCGTCCGGTACCGTGAAGGTGGTGCTGGCGACGAACATCGCTGAAAGCGGCATCACCATCGACGACGTCGCTGTTGTCATCGACACGGGCCTTATCAAGACAACCACCTGGGAAAGCCGCCCCACGGCCACATACCACCAGCATGTCACCACAGGCACGGGTGCCTCTTCGTCGTCGGGGAGCCCGACCTTTGCGCATGTGCCGTTGGACAAAGTCGCGGTAAACTGTGGGGCAGGAGGCGGCAGCGGCGGCGACGCCGTTGCCCCCGCGCCCGTGTTCTCGACGCAGCTTACTCTGGGCTACGCGAGTCAAGCCAACTGCACGCAGCGCAAGGGCCGTGCAGGGCGAACGCAAGGAGGCGTGTGCTACCGCCTCTTCACGAAGGAGCTGTGGGAATCGCTGCCGGCATTTCCAGAAGCGGACATTCACCGCGTACCGCTGATGCAGGTGCTGCTGAAGCTGCTCTCTCTCGGGCATGCAAATCCAAAGGAAACGCTGCAGACATTTCTCGAACCCCCCTCGAACACCAATGTGGACGCGTCCATGGAGGTGCTTCGCGGCATTGGTGCTATCGGAAAGAAGGACAGGCTTACCCCGCTGGGGGAGTACCTGGCGTTGCTGCCCTGTGACCCGCGCATTGGCAAGATGATTCTCGTCGGCACCGTGCTGCGCTGCCTGGATTCGGTTCTGACGGTGGCTGCGTGCACGGACGTGTGCCCGTATGCAACGAGCCGCGACGTTGCGGCCGAGGCGCGCAAGAAGCGCTATCTCCTGTCTTGCGGCTCGCAGAGCGACCACATCAGCTTCCTGAACGCGTACAACGCGTTCTGCGCCAACGGTGAAAAGGATGACTTCGCGGCGCTCAACTTGCTCCACACCGGAAACCTTCGCGTCATCTCCAAGTACAAGGTGCAGTACCGCGACATCTTGCGCCACGCTGGGCTCATCAGCCCGCAGGACGAGTTCGGAAGGGACTCCGAAAGGGTCGACAGCACCGATGCCGTGCCGTGTCCTGAGCATGGGCACCTTGGAAACGACGGCGGCACGGTCGAGGATACAGCAATACACTCGGAAGGTGGAAAGGCGACTGCCAGCGCTGTAGACTCCAGTGCACAGGGTGCGCCGGCGTCTGGATCAGCGCCGCTTTCCTACCCCGGAACCCTCTGCGTCGATACAAACGCTCTCTCCCGCCACAGCTTCGATGTCGCGTTGGTGAAGGCGTGCGTCTGCGCTGCGCTCTTCCCGAACGTGGCACTGCTGCGGCCGCCTTCGAAGGCACTCTCCTCCATGCAGCGCCTGCGTGCCGCGCGCAAGGTGGAACTACGGACAAAACACTTCGCCAGCATCAAGCCTGCGAAAGACAGTGTGTGTCGGCGCGTTGACGGATCCCGCGGCGACGAGGTTCCTGACCGAGATGAAGTGCTGAGCCAGCTCACGCTAGACTCGCGTGCGGCCACCGCAGATTCTGCGACGTCGAGCACGTCTCCAGACCGGCCGGTCCCGGCACTCTTCTACGTCTTTCAGGACGTCTTTGGGTTGAGGGAGCCGCGGCGGGACTTCCTTACCAGCTTGTCTGCTGTCAGTCTCTGGGCGTTGCTGCTCTTTGGTGCGTCTGAGTCGACGACGGAGTACAATGCGGAGTTGTCGATCTGTGTCGTGGACGGTTGGATCGCGCTGCACATCGACCGCGCCACCTACGCCCTTGTCACGCAGCTCCGCCAGTCCTTGTTCGAGTGCTTGCGAGGAAAGTACAACAACCCGCAAGACCCTCGAAACAACTCCGCACTGGAGACAGTGACGGCGGTGTGCCGGAGACTCCTGAAGGCACCGGTTCTGGAAATGGCGGCGGCGAAGTCGCCGGACACCGCAGGCAGCGCAGCAGCAGGGCGGCAGCAGTCTCCATGGCAGCTGGTCGACATGGGCTCTATTGTCGACCCTCTTGTGCACCTGCGGCACGGCGACTTTGGCGATGGCAGGGCGGCCGCTGTGGCTGGGGAGGATGCGCTGCTGGACCTAGACAGTGATGATGACGGAGATGATGATGAAGACCTTCCCAACTTCAACCCTGTAGACGGGGACGACGACGATGATGACAAGAGTTCCACGGCGCATGGAGGTCGGATAAAATGACAGACTCGCGCAGACGCGCCTGCGCGTGGTTGGATGCTGAGCCTCCTCTTTTCGCCGGTTTTCTAACATGACAAATCGGCGCCGCTGCCTGTAGAAACTTCTCCCACCCCCACCCCACCCCCAATACCCGTGGCAGTACGCTGACGCCGATACACCGGCGCGTGTGCATGCTTGTATAGGTGCTCCGTCTCCCGCAGTAATGCGCACACACACACACACAAAAGGAAAAGCAAAGAAGACAACTTTGGCGCATTCGTGCCGTCACCTTGATCTTCGCGAGCTTTCACGATGACGACCACGACCACATCTCTGTCCTGGCAAGCTACTCCTCATGGCATTGTGGTGAGAACGGAAAGGGAGACGAGGAGAGGACGGGTGCGACTCTGGGAACAGATGACTTCACACTCTTGATAACGAATCAGGCACAAGGCGGGTCAAGAGAGCGTAAAGGGGTGCCTGGCATGAGTCGCGCTCACGTCATTCTCTTGTCATGTGGAAGAGAGTAATATCGTCCGCTGTCTGAACTCTCTACACCAAAATGTGGGTGCCAATATCCCGGTAGCGATGCATACTGGCCAGCTTCTCTCTCCTTGCCTTTTTGCTACCACGCATTGGTGGTGGAGAGAGAGGATGCATGCACGTGCACGTGTATGTGCATGACGGGCAGGTGATGATGGCTTGATGCCCTTTCCTGCCGCATCTCGCGCTCCTTCCCTCCCCCATCCCTTTCTCTCTCTCTCTCAAGACGCAGACGCATACAAGTACACACGTTGAGCAAAGCCGCACTGGCCAAACATGAGCGCGGCAAGTGCGCGGCACAACGCGCCAGCAACTCCTTCGACGGCGGCGTCGCCGTACATTTGTCTCTCAACGCAATGCGACGGGCTGTACCGCGTTGGAGCACTGCCGCACCGCTTCGCTTCTATCTCCGAGCAGAGCGTCTACACCCGTGCCGCCGAGCAGCTGCGCTTTATTACGCCGCCGCCAAACCTGATGCCAGGCGTGGGTGAACGTGCCACTAGCAGCGATACCGCTGCTCCGTGCAAGAGGGTAGGCAACGACGTGGACCCCTTGCTGCCGCACGTGTGCACGAGCGCGCAGCCACTACACCCCTTTCCATCTATCGAGTACTTTGAGGCTGCCCGACGAGCAGCACTGGTGCAAGCGGAGAGGCGAGCAAAAGCGCACCGCTGGTCTTCTACCGAGCCGACAATGGGGTCGGGTGAGGCGGCAGCAACTGCGTCGGTGCTGCTCAACGGACTTGTCCCCAGTGGATCGCTATTGGCGCAACGCACCTACCGTCACGACTACGAGGGCCACCGCTGTAAAGAGCACATGGGTGCCACTGCAGCGGCACCGCCTGGCGATGCAGCGGAGCAGACAGTTGGCTCATTGCTCAAAGACTCGCCAAAGACTCCCCCGCCATCGCCTCAGTTGATCTTTCCCTCGCCAGTGCTGCTCCGTGCGGTGGCGCAGCTGGTGCTGACACTGCAAGCCTCCGCCAGCACCTCTGCTGCACGATTCACGCTGGCGCAGTACCGCGATGTGCAGCTGCTCCCGTGGCGCAGGAGTCTCCATGAGGCAAAAGAGCCGGC
Source organism: Leishmania donovani (assembly GCF_000227135.1). Lineage (NCBI taxonomy): Eukaryota > Euglenozoa > Kinetoplastea > Trypanosomatida > Trypanosomatidae > Leishmania > Leishmania donovani. The sequence goes on along the minus strand of NC_018261.1, from coordinate 545,154 downwards.
GGCTTCTTCTGCGCCACGCCGGTTCCATGAAGCGGTTGTGGTCTCCGTCCTGCCACAGGTTGTGGCAGACTGTGTTGCTTCTCGCGCACGAGCGGCCCCTGGCCAAACTAGAAGTTCTCTATCTGCCTCTGTCGAAGACGGAAACAGCGCGACTCTGTACGCCCTCACCCCTTCTGCAGGCCCCTCCGCGCTGATGGGCACGCAAGGAGCGAAGCGAGCAAGAGAAGAAGCACAGGGGGAAACCACACAAGAGGGGAAAGCAGTGAGTGCAGCCAGCGCAGCCATTGTACCGGGCGCTGTGCTATGCGAGCGGCTTTCGACCACTAACGAGGCGCCAAGAGCGCAAACCGCTCTCGTTCGCTACGCCGCCGTCTGCGCAGATGCCTTTGAAAGATGGGTACCGCCCATCGGAAAGAGGGATGCAAGCCCACCGCCTACGCCTTCAACGGCGTCCTGTGTCCCAGAGACGTTCTTGTACGAGGAGGAGTCGGCGTGGATGACAGACGGCATCTTTTACCCCCTCTTCTCGCTTCCCTTGAAGCCGCTTGCGGAGCCCGCTGTTGTAGCCGGTGGCAATGCGCCCGCCGGGGAGAACAACAGCAGCGGGCAGAGCACGGCAAACGTGACATTTGTGAAGACCAGCGCGTTTTTGTTTCTGTCGTTTCTCGTGCACCGCAGTTGGTGCGCGCACGTGCACTCGGCTGTAACGCAGGCGATGGCGGCACATCAGCTGCCCTCCAAGATCAAGCAGCGCGCAGGCTCACTAGGGCTGACTTTCACCGGGACTCACGTGACACGTCTGCCCCCTGTGCATGAGGTGCGGCGATCGCCACAGTACGAGTGGAGGTCCGCGCTAGTCTATCGTGTTCACGGCGAGAGGGAGGCGGAACGCGCCGCAAGCAATGCTGTGTGCCGCATCGAAGGCGATGAAGGAGTTCGCGGGGCTGCTCTGGCGATCGGCATAGCAGCAGAATCCCTACTCTGCGGGCCAGCTCTGTGGCAGCTGACTGTCCTGGTAGTGAACCGAAATGCGCAGCTGCAGTGGTGCATGCACAGAACAAGTCTAGCCACCTGTGTCGGAGCCGACTCAGCAGCGACTTCTTTGCCACATGATGCACACAAGGACATCCTGGAGGGGTCTGGGACCCTCGATGACCTCCTGCAGCGACTATAGAGTTGCCTGCTGCCCCGCCGGGCACATGACGGTGAACACACACATATATATATATATATGTATATTCATCTTGCTCGGTTTGTGTGTGCTGATGTGTGTATGTGTGTGTCTGTCTGATGAGGCTTTTGTGGCGCATCTCTCTCCGTAAATGAAGAAGTGCGTGCAACTGAATAGAAAGTGGATCCGGCCGGTCTTCATCATATGTGGCCTTCCGTCCTCGAGGTGGGTAGGTGCATGTCGCCCCTTCTCTCCCCGACTGGCGCGCCGACAGGACCAGCTCAGAGCACGACAGCCCCGCCCTCCTTTGTATCCGGCTCTGCAGCACACGTGGTTCTCTTGCCTTTGTTCTCCTTTCTTCCCATCTTGTCTGACCCTTCTCCCACACTCCCTCGCGCATCCGTACAAGCTTTAGGAGCTGCACACACAGCATAGCGGATTTTCGCAAGGCGGAAAGTCATGTCCGCCGACCACCTACGCGTCATGCAGCGGTGCTGTCGAACCACCACCACCGCAGCCCTCCTCTTCCTCCTTAGTGCTCTCCTTTTCCACCATTGCCCCGTGGACAGCAGCAATGGCAGCACAGATGTAAAGGCTTACCGGGTTTCTCGTCCGGTTTTCGCCGCTGCGCAGCTGCGGCAGTGCGCGCAGCTGCAGGACCTCGGCAACTACGGTGTCAATCTGAACCTGTTTGCTCCGAAAACCGTCTACCTCAACGGCGAGTACTTTTGCGCCGAGAGTGCACCAGCTCAATATCGCTGCAGGTGCGGTGTCGCCACCACGTGCAAGCCGATGCTCGATCCATGGGAGCGCGACATTGGCTCCTGTGACTGCTGCTCATCATGGATGATCGGCTGCTTTGTTATACTGGGCGTTTTCTCAGCCATTAGCGTCTTCGGGGCGGTGTACGTGGTGGGGTGTCAGGGCAAGTGGTGGTGTGATGGGTATGCAACTCTGAAGACGGCGCTTATACCGCGACGTGGGCCGGCTGTGAGCTGCCCGCCGTCGCGGCCGCTGCCGCAGAACCTCTTCCGCGGGTACGCGTCCGCTGACTTCACGAACGTCGAGGCGTTTCCTGAGATGCCTGTGAGCGCAGTTACAGCGCCCACATCGCCTCAGGTGAACACCCCCGGCGTTGATGATCCCAACCATGGAGCTGTATTCGGCTCTGAAGCCGAGTATGGCGAGGCGCGCGTGCGGTACCCCCTGCTGCCTCCAGAGTTGCGCCACGCTAACGTAGCGGCCGCTGGCGAATCACGCGCACCTGATTTTGCCACACGCGCGGTGTAGTCTATCCTCGCGCAACCCTCTTCTCATCGGTGCCTTCGCCTCCGCGTGTCACATCAGCATCTGCATTTGTAACACGTGCAGTTCCCTACCCGCACCCTATACATCATTAATCATCGCGTTTGAGAATCGCTTCCTTCGCTCTCCGGATGCTTCTACCTCGTTTTGTTTCGTGTGTACCGTGCACGCTCCTCTTCCATACGATGTGACAAACGACAGGTCGTTCATCTCCCGCCAATATCTCTTCGTTGACGGTTCGCTGTTTGTTTTCTTCTTCGCTGTCCAGCGCCACCCGCCCCGTTGCCCCCTCCCATGTATACCAGCTAAACATTGAGGGGTCTGCCTTGCTTATATCCTTTTCGCTGTCGTCGTTTTGCGCACCGCATGCACGGCTGTTGGGATGCGCGTGTCTGCTCTGCTTTCTTTGCGTCGGTGGCCATTTGCTTGCTCGCTCTCTCTCTCGTGACGGGGTGCAATTGCTGATGGGTTTACGGTGGTGTTTGCGCCCCCTTCCATATTTTGGTGCCGGCCACGCTCCTCCATTATCGTCTTTGTGGCTTTCTTTTTTTCTCATGCCTCCGCCTCACTGTAATGTCTCCCTCCCTCCTCCCTCATGACGGAGTAAATGGTGGTGGTGGTGGTGGTGAGGGGGGCATACGTCAGTGCGTGGTATCACAGGGCCCAGCGTGCCCCCAATCTCTGTGCGTGGGGAAGCCAAGCCTCCGCTAACCCCTGCTAAATGCCCAGCCACCTCTGGTGGTGACAGGGTCAAGCGCCTACGACGTAGGGATGGCCAGGGCGATGTATGGCTACCGATGTCGGCGGCCATGTCCTGGATCGGCGTTGCGTCGGAGCGACCTGCGGCCGTGCACACGCTTGTGCCATCCATGTGATGGGCATCGTGTCCGTGCGATTCGAACGTCTCTCACCCCCCCAGACGAGGTTACGTGCG
>NC_018261.1:537209-541645 GCF_000227135.1 Leishmania donovani | reverse complement strand
GGCCCTCGCACTGCCTGCTGGTGCGGGGAGCCTGAGTGTCACCCCGCGGGAGATGCACCAGGGGTGGCGGCCGGCATGATGGGAGCCGCTGTGAGGCGACCTGCGATGCGGGGGCGGTGCTCTACGGTGACCGAGTCGGCGCATTGCTGCGGCGCGTGTGTCCAGGGCTGTTTTGCACCACCAGGCGTGGCCTGTGACCGGCCAGGGGGCGGGGCCGGGTGGAGTGGCGTTGAGCGCATGCTACATGTGAGCGAATGGGCACGTTCAGAGAAAAGAAAAGGGGCTTATGTCTCGTGCTCTCCTTATTCTAGAAAGAGCCCACAAAGCGGGCGAAAGCACTCCGGGCCCACTTGCAGTCTTCGACCTTCGAAACAGCGCGCAGTCCAGTCATGGCGGAGAGGCGCGAAGGGCTGCAGCGCGAGAGGTCAGTGTGGAGCTGTCGTCGAGCAAAGAACAGAGAGCAAGATGTCGTTGTGTGCACTTACGCAGGCGCCCTACAGCGCCTTCTCTTTCGCTCTTCACTGCCTCCATGCGCCAAGACGAGGCCGCGTGTGCGCAATCGTCCACCGCTGCAAACCCCCTTCAAAGAGGAACGGGTGCGAACGGCAAGGAAGCCGTCCACATATGACTGTTTGAATGGCTGTCGATCCCGTTGGCGCGAAGCATATCCCTTGCTAGTCCCCTTGCCCCCGTCTCCCCCACGTGACGATCTTGCCATCTTCCCTCCTTCTCCCTTTCACGTCACATTTCTCTGCCGCGTCCTCTTGCATCCTTCCCACTGAATCTTCCTGCTGCTGCCGCTGTTTCAACGGCTGACCCGCCACCACCACCGCCTCCCATCCCTCCTGGAGTAGCTGTCTGCTTTTACTTTTTGCGCTTTTCGTTATTATTATTGATTCTCCCGTTGCATTGATTACTGCCACAGCCCCCCTCCCCCCAACCACAGCTCCCCACCTCACTCTACGGCTGTGGCCTTCACGCAACCAAAAGGTCCTGCGTACGCCATCGAGCTTCTTTCTTTTCGTTTGCATTTACATGTTACTGTGGCGTGTTTCGAAGCTTGGCTTCATCGAACTCTTGTCGTTCTGCCTTTCTTCATCACCCTCCCTCTCTCCTGCGCCATCGCAGACACACACACACAACGTCACATACGCGGGGCGGAATCTGCTTCAGCATCGTGGAAAGATTGAAGCGTGTGAACCGGCGCGTGTCTCTCCACAGGCCTCGCCCCCCCTCAGCCGATACCCCTTTTCACCTCCCCTCCCCCTCCGCTTCGTTTACTCCGCCAGGTGTGGCTCCTGCTCCTTTGCAGACAGTGGCGCATACACGCCTCAGGCGGCGACTGCACACACCGTCGCCACCTACGCTGTCCGGCATTGCACACTGGCATTGACTTCTCATGCCGGTATCTTCAGTATCTGACTCTCTGTCGCTCATATATATTTTTCTGTTGCTGTTGTTCTGCTTGCGCGTGCTCCCTCCGCCTTTGCTCATCCCCTCTAGTATTGAGAGATTTCATACTTCCGCTCTCCCCCTCACCGCGCTACCCACGCCACTGCTTCCAAGTCGAACGCGAGTGGCGCGCTTACGATCATTCAAGAGCGCTCCTTCACCCTTCCCCACCGCCAGCTGGCATCGTCGCGCTCACGAATACGCAGGCGCGTGAGCGACGGACGTAGCCATGCAAACGCCGACGAGCTCCTTGCTTAACCGCGACGCAGCTGATTCGTCGTTCATCTCGCAGGTGGTCTACGAAAACGAGGCGCTCAAGATCGAGCTAGAGTCGCTGCGTGAAAAGCTCGAAAGCACCGGGCTGCTCAAGCTGGACGACCTCCGCTGCGAGAATGAAAGCCTCAAAGCTGAGGTTGCGAAGCTGCGCGTGCAGCTGACCGAGAAGGCGAACCAGCTAGACCTTCACCGCGCCTCAAATGACCGCTTCTCTAACATTAACGAGTCGCTGCATGAGCTGCTCACACAAGTTCAAGAACAGCGCACGGAACTGGCGGAGATGAAGGACACAACGCGCGAAAAAGAGGAGCGCATCGCACATCTCACGGCTGAGCTGATGCAGAGCGAGGAGGCGCTGAAGGAGGCAACTCAGCGGGCGAGTTTAGCATCCGAGGAGGCGAAGAAAATCAGCGCAGCGGCCGCGGAGAAGGAACGCTTGCAGTCGCAGCTGAACCAGGTGAAAGCGGAAATGGAGACACTGCGGCTGAAATCAACGCAGGAGGCCATAGAGCTACAGAATCAGCGGAGGGAGGCTGAGGAGCAGCTGTTGTCGGCGAAGGAGGACGCAGTGGCCAAGTATGCTCTTTGGGAAAGGAAAGTAAACTCGCAGCAGCAGGAAATCAAGGAGTGTCGCGAGACGGAGGCCAGAGCGCAGCAGCAGCTGATCGACCTTCAAGCCAAAATGGAGGTGCTGAAGGCGGAATGCTCCCAGCTGCGCGAGGCGAACGCGGACCTTCTTCAGAAACAGCAAGTATCCGCGACCATGGAGAGCCAGCGTATCGACTTAAATGCGCCAGAGGTCAAGGCGCATGTCGAGAAGATGGTGATGCACGCGACTGAGGGGATGGAACGGCGGCTGCGCGAACAGGTAGATCAAAACACTTCCCTCATCTCCCGCTTGGCGCTGATGCAGCAAGAGAGCCGGGCGACAACGAGGCCAAAGGACACGTCAAGTCAAGGCATTCAGTTGATGAAGGAGCGGGTGAGCATGCTCAATTGCCGCAACGATGCCCGCACAACGATGCAGCGCCGCATGGCAGAGCTGCTGTCGAACGATGAGCTGAACAAGAAGGATATCGAGAGACTGCTGGAGGAGATGCTCGACTTCCAGGAGGAGACAGTCCAGGAGAACCGCACGCTACTGCTGATCAAGGATATCGAGTCAGAGGAGAGGGAGCGCAAGCTGGGGCAGGAGCTGAAGCGGGTGAAAAACGAGAATGCGTCATTGATGAAGCAGCTGCAGGAACTGGCCGTTGAGGGTTTCCAGCGGGATCGCAGTAACATGCCGAACACGAGCGGAGGTGGCGGTACAAGTGAGCCCTCAGCGGGTGATGCGGGCTCCTCGACTGCTCCTGCTGCACTCACCGGCGGCGTGAAGCCCTCTGCGTCGCCGGAAAACGAGCGTGGTAACTACCAGTTCCTTGGCAGCAGTCCTCCTGTGATGAAGACAGAAGAAGTTCGAGGGCCTGCGTACCCTGATCCGTTAAACACTAGCTACAATACACTGCATCAGGATTCCAGAACCCCACCTATGATGCACCCTACAGTAAACTGTGCCCCAATGCCTTCGCAGCAGATGCCTGTGTACCAGCGACCTCCTGCTGCCTCTCCTTACCAGCAACCGCCCCAGCAAAGAGAGCCGAAACACCCACCGCAGTCCTACACAGGAGACCTGTGGTCGAACGCGCCGGCACGACCGACCGCAGCACCGGCGCCCAATGCGCAGCGAACAGCTACGATGATGGCGGCGGGGTACGCAGACCCGTACAGGTACCCCTCCGACGCTCCTCAAAACAAGCCAGGCGCACAACCGCCTTGGGCGCCGCGTGTCTCCGGTAATGAACCGGATCGTAACCGGAATACCAGGGTGCAGTGTCCCGCATGCACGTTTGAGCAGCAGGGCACCAACCGTCAGTGCGAAATATGCCAGGCGACACTGCAGCTAAACTGAGGCGAGGGAAGGCCATCTGTCTTTGCTTGCTTCTGTGCCCATAGATCGCAGCGGAGAGGGAGAGAAGAGGGGGCCACACGATCGCTACAGGTTTTCTTTTTCCGTGGTTGTTGCGACCACGTGGCAGAAATGATGATGTGCTCCCTATCGAGTGCCTGCAGGTCTGCACGTGTAGTGGGGCGCACGTTCTGTTGTATTATGTTTGTCTTTTCCGCCTCGTTCACAACCCATTTTACTTAAAGAGACCTGTAAGACGCTTACTCTCCTGGGTAATCCGCATTCTGGTGCAGCGGCAGGACGGCTCGTCCTCGACCACGCGGATGTGGCCGCCGCGCCACTGGGCGTAGGGGCGCCGTGGCTGTACGCGTGCATCTGTCGGCTTGTGCGTGGTGGACTGCAGGCGTTGAAGGCAAAAATGAAATTGCACCTCTTGCCGGTGGTATTGGTGGGGCATACGTCAGTGCGTGGTATCACAGGGCCCAGCGTGCCCCCAATCTCTGTGCGTGGGGAAGCCAAGCCTCCGCTAACCCCTGCTAAATGCCCAGCCACCTCTGGTGGTGACAGGGTCAAGCGCCTACGACGTAGGGATGGCCAGGGCGATGTATGGCTACCGATGTCGGCGGCCATGTCCTGGATCGGCGTTGCGTCGGAGCGACCTGCGGCCGTGCACACGCTTGTGCCATCCATGTGATGGGCATCGTGTCCGTGCGATTCGAACGTATCTCACCCCCCCCCCCCCCCCGCCCCCCCCCCCCCG
>NC_018261.1:535272-537110 GCF_000227135.1 Leishmania donovani | reverse complement strand
CCCCCCCCCCCCGGCCCTCGCACTGCCTGCTGGTGCGGGGAGCCTGAGTGTCACCCCGCGGGAGATGCACCAGGGGTGGCGGCCGGCATGATGGGAGCCGCTGTGAGGCGACCTGCGATGCGGGGGCGGTGCTCTACGGTGACCGAGTCGGCGCATTGCTGCGGCGCGTGTGTCCAGGGCTGTTTTGCACCACCAGGCGTGGCCTGTGACCGGCCAGGGGGCGGGGCCGGGTGGAGTGGCGTTGAGCGCATGCTACATGTGAGAGAATGGATAGGAAACGAAGGTCCTTGCTTACTCTTGTACTCGGGTGCTTCGCTTCTGCCGGCACCGCGCCTATTTCTTCGCTGATCGTCATGGTTGGAGAACATCATCGTTCATCTCGCCCTGTTGCGCCGTCTTTGCTTCCTTCTGCGTTCGGGGTGAAGTACCGCCCCCCCCCCCCAGCATGGTCCGCCATCGCGCGTCTTCTGTTTCCTCTCTGAGCGGTTTCGAAACACATCCTTTTTTTTCTTCGAATATGCTTCGTTATGTGTCTGTGCTGCTGTGCTTCATTCATGCGCGCCTGTACCCACTTGCTTGTGAAACGTAGGCGAGGGAGAGGGTGGGGGTGCCTGAACACCATGTTTTTGTATCGGCGTGAAAGACGTAAGCAGCGGAATCGTTTGAGCACCGCGCATCAGGTCGGGGTTTTCGGTGCGTCTCTCTCCCTTTTTCTTCATGTCGCAGCGCTTTTCTTCGGCTTCTGGCTTCCATTCTTCTTTATGTTGTAGGAGGGAGGGGTTTTTTTTTTTTTTTTTTTTTTTTTTTTTTCCCCTCTCGATCAGGGGTGTGTTCCCGTGTCTCCTGACGCCTGTAGGAGGGGTGAGGGATTGATGCTTCTCCTCCGTCTTTGATTACACGTTCGCATAGGCCCTCACTGTCGTCCCCCGTATCCACTTCTCTCCCTCGCTCGCGTGCGCCATCGCCGCGCCTCGCAGGAGCCTTGGCGGTGCGAGTGCTGCACGCGAAACGTGTGAGTTGTAGGAGTGAGGCCGGGGGAGCGCAGGGAAGAGATGCAAGCTTGGGAAACGGCGCGGACGCCGTTTCCAGCTTGGCAGACAACCACCCTGAGCAACTTTTCTTTCAAGGACCAACTTCAAAGTCGAATACGAAGCTAGATACGAGAAGAGATGGAGAGGCGATATCGAGTCTGCGACTCTTTCGCCCCTCAGTACCTTTGTGGCATCCTTCCCCCAGTTGCAACGATCGCCGCTGTCCTGCCGAACGCGTCCTCGAGCACCTTTGTGCACCATCGCGTCGCCACCGTCGAATCTCGGCTGCTTCTACGTAGACGTGCCGGGCCTCTTTTGCTATCGCGGTTCGACTCTGCGTCCACTGCCTGAACACTTATACAACGCCTCACTTTTCGGTCCTTCCCCCTCCCCTCCCTATCTGGCTTTGCACGCGATGGCACGGCCGTTACCGCTGCTGCGTACAACATGCAAACATGCATGCACCCACACGCTCGACATCGCGCGGAGTGGCAGAGGTTCTTTTTTTTTCTCTGCATGGTTCAAGCTTCTACGCCCTCCCCCCCCCCACTCCGCCTCTACCTCTTTTCTCCCTCACTCTTCTGCCGTGTTCCCTGTCAGCCTCCTCGCACCGCGGTGCTCTACCGGTTGTAAGTCACTCTCCTTTCCTCTCAGTCTGCGTCCGTGTTTGCCGTGGATAACGCGCTGTCTCTGTGTCACGTGCTCGTTTTCGTCGGTATGCGTCTGGCGTTCCCTTTGCATTCTGTTCTGCTCGCCTTGTGATAGCCATAGATCTTCTACCCCCCCCCTCCCTCCCCCCCTCCCTCC
>NC_018261.1:493262-535173 GCF_000227135.1 Leishmania donovani | reverse complement strand
TCCCCCCCTCCCTCCCCCCCCCCAGCCCGGCACCGGAGCGCTGTACGCCGCCGCCTCTCCTGAGGTCTGCCGCTGGTCCCTCGCTTTGCATTCCACGCAACCTTTTCCTCGGCCTCCACTCACCGCCATCATGGAGATCGCTGACCGCCCGCTTTCCGAGATCATCAAGGAGCAGAAGATCGACAAGGAGCTCCGCCGCCGTCACCGCGGCAGCCAGTCTGGTGGCAGCAATGACAAGAAGAGTGTCAGCCGCCAAGGCAACAGCAGCCAGCGTCAGCGGCATAACAATAACAAAAGCGCCAGTGGCAGTCGCTCTCGCGGCAGCGGCGACCGCTCTGGAGGTAACAAGCCCGAGAGCGGGCGTCGCCGCTTTCGCACTGACGGCGGACGCCGTCGCGCTGGCAACACAGTGAGCGCCGGCAGTGGCAGCTTTGGCGCCAGCCGCCGCCGTCTCGCCGACCGCGAGGGCCGTCGCCGCCGTGGAGCCCTTGGTGGTGACAACGGCAATGGTGGCTTTGGACGCGGTCGCGACCGCGACAACAATGACCGCCGCGGTGTCAAGTCGGCTCCGCGCCGCCGCCGCATCTCCGGCGCGGAGCGGAACGAGCGTAACCGCAACCGCGACCGCCGCTCCGCTCTCTCGCGCTCGCGCTTCGATCGCGACTACTAGAGCTGGCGTGGATGGGTGAGAGAGGGCGGTGATGCAGAGGCACAACGCAGCTCCAAAACTGCGTGACACTGAGCACGAACGAGAGATCAAAAGGGAGGGGCGGCTACACGGCGAAGCCTCGCGGCAGCGCAGCGCTCCTCTTCCAGTCTGCTCTATAACCAGAGCCGCGCCCTCTCTCTGGGATACCAGTTGTGCGGTGCCCGTCCGTGTGTGTGTGTGTAGGAACGTTCAGCCGTTTTCTTGTTTTGTATTCGTGTTCTAGTAAATGGAGAAGGGCGGGATGGCGCTGCCGGGAACAACAAAGAAAGACGAAGAGGCCGCATGCTTCGCCAAAGGAAGTACAGTACACCAGTAAAGGCATGCCGACCGGAACGAGGTGGAGTGTGCTTGGGAGAAGCAAAAAAAAAGGGAAAGAGAAGAGGGGAGGAGGCAAGCACACGAGAAGCGATGGAGATGCGCAAGATTTACGTCAGGAACATACGCGAGGGGTGGGTCGGGTGACACTGCTTTGCCAGCGAGAAAGTTTCGTGTGTGTGTGTGTGTGTGTGTGTGTGTGTCGGTGTGCGATCGCTCCACTCCCTGGGTACGTGGCACAAGGGAAACTTCCAAAGGGAGCCGACCCCATGGGCAGCCGCTCATTCTCATCCTTCTCCTACCCCCTCTTTTCGGCTTCTTTTTAGAACGGCTGTTTTGGCGCTTCCTGTATGCCAACCAATTCTGTCTGTTTTTCTCTCTGTTTGTGGGTGTGGTTGTGGGGCCCAGGACGCATGTTCAGCATTCTCTGTCTATCTCCTCCAACACCCCTCACCGCGTCTTTGCCCTCCACTGTTTCCTCTGTTTTTCTGTTTTTGTTTCAACATGGTAACCCGTTCTTGAGTCGTGTCTCGCCTGTCGCTCCTTGCCTCGCCCGTCACGACTCATGCAAGTGACGTGCATAACCATACGTCGCAAAACCGCAAAGAAAAGCACTGAAGTAGCGGCTGGCGCAGAGTGCCCGCAATGATGCATTTTGGATTGCCGCCTCTGCGCCGCACACACACACGCACACAAACCTCCTCCGGACTGCATGCGTATGGGATCCTCTCTTCTTAACGGCGGACGTGGCTCAAAGCCCGGCAAGCAGAAGGACGTGCAGGTGCACAGTACTTGTGTTGGTGCCCATCTTCTGCGCTCGCATCATACTCTCTTGTTGCCTTGCGGCCTTTCACGTGTACCCTGGCACCTGCTGCATGGGAAGCAGCAGCGCTGAGCTGACGTGTGGTGTCGTCGCCCTTTTGATTTTTCTGCACTCATTCTTTCTTTTTTTTTCGGGTTGTCTGCTCTTCCTTTCTCCCGTGTCGTGCTTGCCACTCTCCTCTCGGTCAGCGCGCCACCCCTGCCATCCTCCCTCCTCCTCTCGAAAGAGTCGTGGCATAGACAAGAAAAGTGAGTACCGTGGCAACACAAACATACGCACACGTGTGGTGCATCTTCACAGCCTCCACAGATGCCAAGAAAAAAAAGCACAAAGATCATGTATGCTTATCGCCGTGCCAATCACATACCTGCCTATCTGTCAGTCTGCCTGTGTCAGTGCGCACATCTCCCCAACACCACCAGCACCACCCTCCGGAATTGACGGAGACAAAAATTCAACGCGCCCCCTCACTCTGTTGCCTTGAGGTGCACACACCCTCCTTCATATCGTTCGTTTCGTGTCCAGAAGTAGTTTGCTGATAGCCAGATCTGTGGCCACGGCTATTGCCAATTCGCGTGCGCGTGCTTGTGTGTGTGTGTGTGTGTGTGTAGAGGCCAAAGAGAAGTAGTACGGTGGCTGGCGTCTGGGACATCTGATTCATATCTCTATTACTCTTTCACCGCTCCTTGGCATCACGTCCTCGGCTCACACAGACACCCGCGTACACGCGGCACACCGGCACTTTGCAGCGAACACGCTGAGACTACGCCTGCGCGTCCCCTTTCTGTTCTTCGGATAGGGGGCATCGGCTGCGGTTTTGGCCGTCTTTCTTCTTTTCGTGTTTGTCTTCTTTTTTTTGACCGCCTCTAAACATACGGGAGCGCGTGCGTGCGCGCATGTTTCCCTCACCACTTTCTCTTGCCCTTACCATTCTCCCCCCTGCGCCCTCCGGCATCTCCCGCTCCGTGCGTGGCACCTCATCGCAGTCATGCGCAGGACGCTACACCGGCTGCTGCTGAACGTCTCAGGTGAGAGCCCCGACTTCCGTGCGAAACCCGGTATTCGAAACCTGCTGCTGGACGTTCAGCAGAGCCCGTACAAAGAGCAGTTCAAGGACTACTGGTCCACGCCGGTCCCGTTTGCCGACCGCGAGTACGGTGAGAAGCCGAAGCTGGGAGAGCCGATCCCCACGCGCCGTGCCGCCACAACGATCCTTGTTGGTCACAACAAGCACATTGACCCCGCCAAGGTCGCGGCTGGCGAGGACAATGACTACAAGGTCCTGATGATGTACCGTGAGTCGAAGGGGCAGTACGTGAAGGATCAATTTGTGCTACCGTCTTTTCCCGTGTCCCTGGAGGACACGTCGGAGGACTGGGACAAGGTGCTGCGACGGCGCGGTGTGACGACACAGTGGGCCGACCTGCACCATCGCCTAGCCGCAATGCGCGCGCTCTTTGCGCAGACAAACCTCTTGCTGATCCCAAAGGAGGGCGGTGTGGTGGCAGAGGTAGAGGGCCCTCCCGGACCGCGGCGGTGGTTCCTGATCTGTAACCAGTACCCCAAGGCGATGCGGCAGCTGATGGATGTGCTTGAGCTGCCTATGGAATCGACGCTCTCGCAACTGATGCCGTTTCGCACGATAGTGACCCCTACTACCGAAACCTTCCGTTTCGCGAACTTGAGCTACGTCGTGACGCTGAATAAGATTCCGGATGTTCAGTACACACTCTCCACTGTCGGCGAGAAGCTTGTGTGGGTGTCGCCGATGGAGGCGCTCGCACGCTTCAACGCCGGCATCATGAACATGCCCACGCCCAACGTGATTGCGCTCTCAGAACTGCATAACGAGTGCCCAACCTTTGCAGATGTGACCAAGAAGACGAACCGCGATGCGCCGCGCACGGTGCAACCTGTGCTATTCCATCATGGGCAGGAGAAGGTGGCCACAGTGCTGCTGCCAGGCGACATGTTCCACCCAGAGACCACGCCAGAGGACCGCGCCTCCAAGTACGTGCGGCGCTTCGCCTATGAGAAAGACTTTCCCTTCGGCGTGCGCGCCGTCTTTGATGAGCGCCCGGCGACCGCAGAGGAGGAGGCGCAAGTGCTGGAGCCGGAGAAGCCGGCGCTGCTGGAGGAGGCCAATGACATGGACATGGTGTACAGCTCCATCCCCTACCCGAAGTGGCAGCGGGTTCCGCAGGAAGGAAAGACGGCTTACCCGGTGCCTCAGTACAACTTCCAGGAGGGCCGGGAAAGCGACGAGGGCCTGATTCCGCTGCGACGCGATCACATGGGACGCAAGCCGGTCGACCTATACTCATCCCCTCATGAAAAGTGAGCAGACCGAGGAGAATAGCGACACGAACAACAGTGGACGATACGAGTCGAGGGTAGAAGGGTGGAGGGTGGTGTACGTGTGTCGCAAGATCATCACCCCCATCACCTCCTTTTCTTGTGTATCTCGGTGGCGGACATATACATACACACACACGCAGAGGCACACGGGTCTAGTGAGGGTGGGGGCCGAATTGCCATGGATCGGCATATTGTGTGCCGCTCGAAGGACGAAGAGGCTGCAGGCGACGCCTGCGTGACACGTGGTTGCGGCTGCAATCGGGTCATCGAGGGCAACTCTCGATGGCGGCGGATAGATTGGCAGGAAGTGGCTTACGCTGTGAAGATGGTGTCAGTTTGTGTAGGTTAGCTTCGTACGTGCGGTAGCAGCGGCGTTCACATCTGGAAGCGCTGCTTTCTGCCGCGCTGCCTCGTGCAGAGGAGTGCCTTTGTCTCTACGTGAGTGTGGTGCGTCACGTTTCTAGTGCTCTGCATCCTTTTTCCGTCTTGCGCTCTTTTTGCTGTTGGATTCGAGGAGCTTGCTCTCGTAGAGTGGACGGGAGGGGGACAGGGCTGCCACGAGTGGGTGCCGAAGCAAAGTACAGGCGGATTGCCCATCGTGCGTGTGTGTGTGTGTGTGTGGTTATTTCGAAAATCATAGGTGCAGGGGCACTGGCAGTGCTACCCTACAAAGGGGTTGGGGGGGGGGGGTACAGTGCCGCACCTCAACGAGTGCGGCAGCACTCTTCTCTTTTGTGATTGATGTGCCGCACCCGCCAACCCAACACCAATTTGTGCATCCTCGAGTGCTCCTCCGATATTCAACAAGTTCTCTACTCCCGCCCCACTCCCCAGCGGCCCTGGGCTCTCGTGGTCGCCTCTTTCGCGATGATGAATGCCCTCCTTGACGGTCGAGTGGTCCCGTTGGTGCCCTCTTTTTTCTGTTGTTGTTTCCGCTCACGACTGTGCCCGCACTGCAACAGTAAAAGAGAGGAAAGGAATCACGCAAACGTGAGCCGGCCACTCACGCTGCTTGTTATAGCGCAGGTGAAAGCACGTGCGGGCTCGCATCAGCTGCCCTTGAAGCAAATAGTCGGTGAAAGACCTAAGGCGCAGGATGAAGCGGCACGCGTGCGAGACGAGTGACATGGGGTATTGACGCTCAGCGAGCTTGCTGCCTGCGACTCTCTACCCTGATCACCGAGCACGCAGATGCCTGCCCAGCTCGTTCTGTATAGCACGATTGCCCTTTCCTTGCACTGCCCTGTTCTGTCCATCACCTCTCTCGCTCTGTGGCACCCTGCTTCCTTGTGTCCTGTGGTGCAGGTGCATCATCAGAAAGTCGAATGGCACTGGTGCACGCCTTCGCGCCTCTTGTCTCCTTTATTCTCTGTGCTTGTGAATGCATGCCACGCGGGTTTGCCTGCACCGCATGTTCCCTTGCCTAGTCCAGGTGCAGCCAGGAAAGTATCTGCTTACCGTGCACGCCAAACCCAGCGCACGCGCATCTGCGTTTGCTGCACCCTTGACACCGGCGCTGACAGAGGCCGACTTGCGCATTGCGGCCCCACCGGTGGAAGGGCAAGCGAACGCGGAGCTCCTCCGCTACCTCGGCGAGCTGATTGAGCGCGGCTTCCGTGCGATGACGGCAGATTATGCTGAGTACGTGAAAGGCACTTCCTATGCGACGGTGCTAGCGGCAGATGCAGCTGCCAGTGCAACTGCAGCCCAGCTCGCCAAGAGCAGGAGCGGCGGAGACAAGAAATCGGGAAAAAAGGGAAAGTCGAGGAACGTGGCAGCGGCCAGCTTTGCCTCGTCGTCGATGCCACACAGTGGTGCTGGTGGCGCACAGCAGCCGGAGGAGTCGAACACCCCGCCCTCCGCGGCGGCATTTTCTGATCGCATCGAAGTCAGTCTAGTGCGCGGCGGCACGTCGCGTGCGAAGACGGTGCTGGTCATGTTCCCTGGCACCCGTGCTCAACTGACAGCCGTGCTGGAGAAGGAGTCTCGGGAGTGAAGCGCGGATCCTCTGATTGCATCTGCGGAGAGGCATCTCTCTTCTGTGTGCGCGTGCGCATGTGGTTACTCTGCCTCAGTTGGGGCTGCACCGAAAGCTTCCCCTTTATCTCGCCGCGTCCATGTACTCGCATACACCGCCGCTCCCTCGTCCCCTCGTCGCCGTCATGCCAGCATGCGCGCGCAGGAAACGTCGCCGGGGCTGCCGTGGAGGCGAAAGAGGGAGGAAAAGAGGGGTGTTGGGCACCACGAGGCGTTCCGCTCGTGGAGCGCACAAAGCGAATGCAAAACAGAACATCCACCGAAGGGACGATCATGTCCAAGCGCGTCCCAATCGTACGGGGACGCTTCAACACAGGCGGTCGAGCTCACGAATTGAATGCGCGAGTACGCTGGCGACGTGTGTGTGGGGGGGATCACTGAGTGCGATACTCGTGCTCGAGGGATGCGTGGGAGTTGCACGCCCCCTCTCCGCCCCGAACCTCTCTACACTCCCTTGCTCGAGTTCGCTCGCTGGCCTCTCGGCCGCACCTCTATGTCTGTTTCATCCCGCTCTCTTCTTCATCCTTTCGCTAATCGTCTGAACTCGTCGCGCTCGGCATCACGTGTGCGGGCGTGCATCCCACACCTCCGCCAAAACTACCCGCTCTTTAAACACACACACACGCAAATGCGTGCGCCAACACGCACTAGCTGCTTTCTGCTTACCTGTCTTATCATCCAGTGAATTGCTACCTCCCACCCACCCACCCGATCTTTTTCTTTTCTCTGCTTGTCTTCCTTCTTCCCACCCCCACACCTCTGCTTGCTGCTCTTCTTGTGTACGTCTGCTTATGCGCTTGTCTTGCGCGCCTGCGCCTACTTGCCTTCCTCTTTTCCTCTACCTCCTCTCGATAGATTCTCTACCACCCTCCCCACCGCCGTCACCACCACCACTACACCCCCCTCCCGTTTTCTCTCACGCTTGCTCCTTGTAGAGAGGTGGTTATCGGTGCCAGCGCATACGCACGCAAACGCAGAGCGGCGTTCACACGCTCGTGCTTTCACCTTCTACTTCGCTTGCTTTACGCTTCTTGACAGCTGGGTCGCCGTGCGGTGCCGGCACGCTCCACTCGTCATCTTATCCCTTTGCATTTTCTCGGAGCGCTCTTCACCGTGTGCGCCCGACGAGGGCTCCGCATCGTGCTGCTTTCGCAAACATACAGAACAGGCGCGTTGGCAACATGAACTACCAAGTCTTCAGCTACATGCCATCGGCGGCGTCCGCCCCGGCGACAGCGTCGTCTAGTGTCGCCGATGCACCGCCGCGACCCATCCGCGTCACCCCCTCCGCCTTGTCTGCCCTCCTGTACGCCATTCTCTACTCTATTGAGTTCCAATCCCCCGTTGGGCCGCGCCCCCCCACGCTGCGCGATCACGCGACGCCACGCGGCTCTGGCGGTGCGGTCAGCACCGGCGCGGCGGCGCCGTCGGCCGCCACGCTCTTAACCTCTGCAGTGTCTGTAATGTCGAGCTTTTGGGGCCGATATCCCGCAACAATGCAAAACCAGCAGCCAATGCAGAACAAGTCGCAGCAGCAGGATGCCTCTTTCCGACTAGCCACGGGTGCGACGGCAGCGGCGTTTCCTGGGTCCTTCGACGCCTCCCCGGAGACCTCCGCGCGGTCTCTGACGCTCGCCGAGACAGCTGAGTTGGCGGCGCTTCAGCGGCAGCACGAGCAGCCGTTTGTCGTACCGGTGACGCAGGTCTTGCACAAGCTCGGAGGCGTGCACATCACCGTCCGCGAGACGCACAATCCTACTATCACCATCGCCTACAATCGCGTGATGGAAGAGATTGATGCTCTCGTGTCGGAGCACGAGCAACGGCTGGCTCGGCTCCCCCTTTCCAGCTCGCTGTCGTTCTCCAGCCAGGCACTGATAGCGGGGCAGAGCACTTTGGCCAGCGCGACGGTGCTCATCAACAGCGGTATCGTGGAAGGCGGTGCCTCTGTGGCAGGCTCGCGAGGGGAGAACACAGCTGAAAGGCTAGCGCGCAACAGTAACACAGCGGGCCTTCCGGCGCCACAACAGCTGCCGCGGGCTCTTCTGCAGTCGGTTGATCTGCGGCAGGCACTCCCTTCGCCGGCCTCCCCCATGTCCCCGTTGCGGTCTGTCTCTGGGGTGGGCAGCCCCACGTCGGACGCCACCGCCGCAACATGGGGTCGCAGCGGAGCCGGCTGCAGCAGCGACTGTGGCGATGCATGGACTCTGGGCCGCGATGAAGTCGGTATGGTGCTCTCCGTGCGTTTATTGTCGAAGGAGGTGACGCGGTGGCGTATGGCCCACGAGCGGCCACTGGCGGAGTGGCGGTTCCCCATCATTCGAACCTCAAACGAGCGCTTGATTCGGCCGCGCACGCAGAATTCAGTGGCGACGGGGGCCGCAGGCAGTGCTGCCGTGGATGGCACTGAGGCCAATCGCCACGACTACCGCGGAGAGGGTGGGGCGCGGAGCGTCCCTGCGGAACTGACTCTCGTAAACGACCCTGCACAGGTACACCACGTGCTAGAGTTCATCTTAAAGTCGAGCTACCAGACAACGAGCATGGAGACGTTTACGGACTTCACCTCCGGCGAGCTGGTGTTTGACGCCCATGTGCAGGAGAAGCACCGCTTTACATAACGATGTATTTCTCTTGTTGCCTGCCCGATTTCATCTTAGAGAGAAGCTGCAGTCGCTCTGGCGTTGCGTGCCGCGCACGCCGCACAGTGAGGGGTCTCACTTGATAGGGCTTTGCTCTCTTGCGAATACCTGCTGGCCCGTGCGTGAGTGCATGCATGTGTGTCTGATGGATGCTGTTCACCTTCACAGGTGTGAATGTCTTCGCCAGGAAGCCGTCTGCGTTCACGTGTTCAGAATCCGCAATCACACATCTATAAACAGAAAAGAGAAAACAGACGAGCTGCACAACGCGACACGCTCGCTGACCCCCCTCCCTCCTTCCCTCCAAGTTGCACTCACAGATTGGTTTTTCGTTTTGCGTTTTGCGTGACAGCAACAAGCGAGGCGTTATCCGCCCCTCCGCCTTCCACCCTGCACGTAGGCGCGCACGGATGCTTGGGCGATGACGCCACCCCTTTTTGCCTCCTTTGTTTCTCTCGCATGTGCAGCTCTTCACGTCGGTGTCGCTACCGCGTGGAGGGGGCGGCGTGTTTTCGCGGACTGAGCGTGCCTCTCTCTCTGTGTACATATATATATATATATGTGTGTAGGGGTCTGTGTGCGTCTCCGTGGGCTTCCCGTTTTCTCGTTTTCCGCTCTCTCTCTCTCGCCACAGACGTCTCCCTTTGCATTCCGAATTCGATTCCTTAGCTTTCGCCTGGTCACCACTGCTTAGGCCATGAGCGACCACTGGGCACCGTACGAGCGCGCATGGGCGCAAGACCCTCATCACCTGCATCGCAGCGTGTGTTTGTCAGCGCTCATCGCGGAGGCCGACCGAGCAGTTGCGGCTGCGTTGGTGAACCTTTCTCGCGAATACGACGCAACCATATTGTGCGGGTCTCACCATGCCCCTGCAGAGCAGCACGTCACATCGGCTGAAGATGAAGGCGAGTACCACCAACGCTGTGTCGACTCTCCCGACAGCAACGCATCGCTCGACTGGCGGCAGCTCTACTGCTCCCTCTGCCTAATTCAAGCTCCCATGGTGCGGTGTAGCAGGCCGGCGTTTCGCCAAGTATGCCGAGCGTGGGGGGCGCGCGTCAGCTACACTCACATGCTCATCGCGGAGAGCTTCGTCAAGTCGCCGCATGCGCGGCACGCCGAGTTTGCGCGGTACGAAGGCGAGGATCGGCTTGTCGTGCAGCTCGCCGCCAAGAGCGGGCCTGCCGCCGCACAAGCTGCGGTGCTACTTCGCCCGTACTGCGACGGCATCGACCTCAACTGCGGGTGCCCGCAGCGGTGGGCGATGAAGGAAGGAATCGGGTCTGCACTGCTCGACCAACCAGAGCGAGTGGCGGACATGGTGCGCTCCATTCGCAACGCCATGCCAGACGGCAGCACGGCGTCAACGATCGTCGGAAACGGCTGTGAGTACGGCAGCTGCACCAGCACCGTGCCGCCATTTCTGCCGTGTGTGGTGAAGATGCGGATAAAAGATGACCTGCGCCGCAGCGTCGACTTTGCGCGGCAGTGCGAGGCAGCCGGTGTGTCTTGGTTGACGGTGCACGGCCGTACCCCTACCTGCCACCCTAGTGCTGCAGTGCAGTTTGAGGCCGTCAAGCTCATTCGCGAGAATCTCTCTGTGCCAGTGGTGCTGAACGGCGGTGTGACGGACGTGAGCACGGCGATGGAGGCGGCTCTACGCACCGGTTGCGGTGGGCTGATGTCCGCGAACGGGCTGCTCGACAACCCCGCGATGTTCTACTGTGGCGCATCGAGAGCTGCGGCGGAGGCGGAGATGAGCTTTGCGACGAGCCGCCGGGGACGGCCACCCCGAACCTGCGATCCCGCGTCGTCGCCGGCGGAGACAGCAGCGCCTGGCGTCTTTTCCGAGGTTTTCTCACCGGTGCAGCCAGTGTCGTTCTTGTGGGCACCCGACCGGTCAAACGCAGAAGCGGGGTTGCTCCGATACACGGTGCCTGACATGTGGCAGGCCGCCGTCACCCCACGCGAGGTCATCTCAGACTTCATGCGTGCAGCTATCCGCACTGACTTGATGGTGCCCACGACGGTGCAGCAGGTGTTGCGCATGGCGCGGCTGTATGTGTCGCCGGCGGAGCGCAGTCATATCGCACTGCTGCGATCCAACCTCTCCGTTCTGAACGCTCTGCAAGAGATTGGCGCCTACGTGGAAAGCGGCCGCATCGCGTGTGAATAAGCTCGAGCAGGCCGAGAGAGAGGGAGACCGTAGAGCTCGACTTCCCTCATAATTGCGCCCGTGATGTATGTGCGTCTGTACGCCGAGAAGCACCTCTGCGCATCTGAGCTCGCCTCCCTCCTTGCCGCCCATACTGTGAGAGCATCTCACAACCCTTTGTTGCTGCCCTCTCAACGAAACGAAGATATACACATATGTGTGTGTTTTCCTTTGTTCTACATCTGTAATGAAGCTAGGAAGGCAAAAAGAGCGCGGTAGTCGAGCGGTGATCGCCACCGGCCGTGTACACGAGTCGTGTCGGCTTTGAGATGTCTTTACACGCCTTTGCGTTTCAGCTCACACCCACCCTCTTCCTCCACTTACCTTACTCTCTTCTTCCGCTTTTCTTTTGCAACGATTGTTTGCTTAGTTGTTTGCGCGTGTGGACTTCTCATGTATCTTCCCGAACCGAGTCGTCAGCCTCTGCCTGCCGCACGTTCCTCCTCCCCCTCTCTTCCTAATAGCCCACACATGCCCACGATTGGGGTAGTCGTTCGCAGCAAACACTCATCTCTATTTTCTTTTGCTTGTCATTTCCCTTGCGCTTCTTACCGCTTTTGTAGCGTTATTTCTACATCTCACAGGGCCCCACCTGCGCATACACAACTCTGTCGCCCCCCCCCCCGACCCCGACCTTGTGCGTCCGCGGCTATTGGCTTTCGATTTTTTTCTTTTGCTTGCGCACCCTGCCTTTCGCTCATCACAGGCGAAGGGAGGAAGTAACCACGAGGAAAGAGGTACACGCTGGCACTCATGAACTTGAGTCCTCCACGGCTGCCGCGCTTAGGCGGCCACAAGTCTGCCCCTACGTGCAACTCGTCCACGGCGCCGTCCTCTAACACACACACACCTGCCGTTTTGGCGAACGTCGATTCGGCGAATGTAACCCGCTCGTCGGACCGGATGGATCGGCCGCACATCGACGTGGGATATGACAACGACGGTGTCCCGCTCGCCTCGCACAGCTCAAGCAGCTTCTCTGGTGGTGGTGCAACTGGCATGGGAGCGGGGCTGTCGCAGCAACCAACACCCTCGTCGAAACTCACCTCGGCGCATCCGTCTTCTAGCGCTCCTGCGGATGCGTGGAAGTCGAGCATGAGGAATGAGGTGCTGTGCGGGAAGCCACTGCGGCAGAGTTCGCCGGAAACCTCCGCAGCCGTGCCGCGGGAAAACCTGTACAACATCGTGGAAGAAGAGGAAGATATTGATATGGACTACGCAGATGAAGAGAGCGCGCAGGCCTGTAAGGGCAGCGGTAGCGGCAGCGGCACAACACACCCGCAGCACCGCTATCCCATCATGATGCCGGGATCCGGCGTAGCCAGGGTCGCTGTGCCGCCGATACCCGTGATGAGCGCCATCGCCGCACCAGCCAGCCCAGTGAGCGTCTGCAGCTCCATCGCCACCGATACACCGCGGTCTATCTTGAGGCAATCAGGCGCCGGAGGCGGCCGGACGCCGCGGTCGAACAGCCGCCGAATTAGTTTCGTGGGAGTCTCGCCCCCCCGCCCGGACGAGCACCGCTGCCGTCGCGATGGCGATGAAGAAAGCGGGGACGACAGTGACGACTACGAGTCAGCGGAGCCGTCGCTGCGCTACGACATCGCGACGCTGGCGATGTCTGCCACCTCGACCCCGCCGCGGCACTCTCGGAAGGTACACAGCCGCGATCCTTCTTTGCACGACGGTCACCACCACAGCCACGAACATGGCGAGGGTGACAGCGACCGGGCGTCGATCCCGGTGCCGGCGTCGCAGCAACAGCAAAAGCGGACCTCCCCGTCACTCTCGCCGGAGCGTCCGCGCCTGTCCAGCCGCTCCCCGACCCACTCCCCGCCGCGCGACAGCGGAAGCGGATACACGATTTCGGCCGGGCCGCCATTATCGGCTGCGGTGACAGCCCCCTCCGCGCCTCCCCCGCCTGAGGAAGAGGGGGACGTGATTACGCTTGACGCGGCGCCGCAGCACTGCGCTCTTGACGAGCAGCATCTCTTGAAAAGTTCCAAACGAGGCGGCGATCAGCGTCGTGCGAAAAGCCCTTCGATGGGGGCCAACGGACGCGATGAAGACGTGCTGACCCAGCCGCATAATCGCAGCGAAGCAAGCGGTGGCAGCCACGGCGCTGTGGTCGTGCGTCGCCTGCCTCCGCGGCAGCGCTGGCCGTCAGAGGCGTACCAAGATGAGCCCCCAACAGAGGTGAGCAAGACGCAGCGAGCGCATCGATCCCGGCGTGAGAGACTCGACCCAGATGCCGACATGGGCAGCAGCAGTAGCCGCTGCAGCAGCGACATGGACTCGAACTTCACTGGCAGCGACGGCTCCTTGCCAGTACGCTACGCCTCACCCCTGAAGCCGCATCAAGATGAGTATCGAGGATCGAGCTACCAGCCGACCTCATCATCGCCACCCGCGCTCGCCTGCACAGCGTCAGTGGGAATTGCAGGGGCACCGCCGACCGGTCACCCCTCGCCGCATCGACTTAGCACAAGCGCGAGCAAGGATCGTGATGGTACTAGCAGCGCAAGAAGCCGAGAAAAGTCGTTGACGCCGCGGTCACCTCCGTCGCTGACACAGCGAGACGACACAGACGAGCCGATCCGCGGCAGTAGCGATCACGATCACCATCATAGACGCTCTTCCAGAGGAGCGGAGACAAGGTCCGGCCTGCCAGCAGAGGCTGGAGAAGCCCTACCGACACCGCACAGCCGCGCTCGCGGCATGCGAGTGGGTGTGGAAATGCGAGGTCCGTACACCCACGCAGGTGCCGCTGCCTCCCATCCACGCAGAGAAGCAAGCTACTCTCCCTCGACCATCACAGACCACAGCTCCGGCCAGAGCGTGGCAGACGACCTGTCTGGCTCCGTGCCCGCGGCGCCCGCGCAGGGGGCGAGACGGGAACCGAAGAACTACCAGCAGCAGCATGAGGTGGTGCCGTCAGCTCTGTCAGCTGCGACGGCGGCGGCACCACCGAAGCGATCCGAGGATAGGAAGGTCGAAAAGGCAGTGGTTGCCGAAGAGCCGCAGGTGTACGTGGATCCGCTCTTGCTCGAGCGTCGACATCGCCACGAGCTCGCGCGGCAAGAGTTGCCGTCGCATGTAGAGCGGCACTCACCGAGCGCCGGTGCAACGAGGGACAGCCCCCACGCAGGAAAGTCGCAACCGCACCGGCGGCACTCTGGGCTCCACGCGCGCCGCAGGAGCCCGGGGTCTAGAACTGCGGCGCAGCAGCAGCCAGCCACCTTCGAGTCAGTGAGCTTGCGGGACATAATAATGCGCTACGACTCGCCGGAGACCAAATCACGATGCGGCACGCCATCCACCCAGTTCACTGCTCGGGCGATACTACGGCTTCCTTCCGACGTGCGGCAGCTTCAGCTCCAGCACAGCGGGGATGGCGACGATGATGATGCAGCTCACGCCCTTACACCCGGCGCGGTAGCCTTGGAAGCGTCTGTAGCGTCCTCTTCGCTCCTCTCTAGTGGTGGCGTGCCGGCCGATGAGCTTTTCTGGGACGAGCCGACGCCAACCTCGCGCGCCAGCAGCCGTTCACCGCCCCCTGTTTCCCCAAGATCCTCCTCGACGCTGGCACCCAACACTCCCGACCGGCACAAAGTGCTTCGCAAGAAGCTCGTTGTCGTCGTGCGCCGAAAGAAGAATGGCTCAGCGCCGTCAGAGAACGATCCTGTGGTACAGATGTCGCTGCTGCCCTTCAAGGAGGGCACTGCAGCTCTACTGAAAGCGAACGCCTCGCTGCAAGGGTCACCGCAGCAGCGACGCGCGCACAGCTCCGGCACCCCTGCCGCGGCAGCCGCTCCGGCTCTGGAGAAGCTGATCGACAAAGTGGAGCGAGGCGGGAGTGCCTCCGTGTCCTCCCGCTGCCTCAGCCGCGCATCTGAACATCAAGGCCAGAGGCCGCGTGAACTTTCGCAGAGGCGCGACGGGTGCGACGACCACGCCGGTGAAAACGAGATCAGCGTGGAAGATCGTATGCGGTTCCGGCATGCGCTGTCAGTGCTGTCATCTCGAAGTGTGAGCCCGCGCGCATCTGTCTCACCATCGACTACGTCGAAGGCGGGGCGGTCTCAGCGAAGTCGCACACGCTCACCAGACTCGCAAAACAATGCCTCAAACGATCGTGCGCGACCACGTCGCCGCAGCGGCAGCGCTAGCGAGGATTCCGTATCGCACACTGGTGATGCCGCGCTGAGAAGGAGCAGTGGCCGCAGGCATAGGTCTCACGTGGCCGCGGTGAGCGAAACGGCAGCGGCGAGCATATGTGCGACATGGCCGCCCCAGCGTCGATCTGCCCGCAGCGTCTCACGTCACTCCGACGAGAAGTCGGCGCGTAGGTCCGACGGCGGGCATCGCCACAAGTCGCGGCGGAGACATAGTCACGAGAGGGTAGCGCACAGCACCGCTGAGCGCCGGCGACATTCTCTTTCAGGCGCATCTATGCCTGGCGCACCGTGTTGCGCAACGCAAAACGACGAGTTCTACGGCGCCGCGGACATGGCAAAGGATGTGGCGGCGCTCTTTCCATCACCTTTGCAGGAGCGCATCGGCATCACGCCGATGTCAGTGCCGCTTCTTCCGCGGCTGGTGCTGCGAGCGGAGCTTGGTGCGCTGCCGCAAGGGCAGTATGCCCATCGCCCGCACAGTAACATCGACGCAGTTCAGCACACCGACGGTTCGTGGTCCGCCTCCGATGGCGAGGATGAGCATACCATGCGCCGAATCACCGATAGCGCGAGCGTTGGGCGTCGCTCACGTCCCCTGATGCTGCAGTTCAGCAGTGGCACGCAAACAGATCGGGCGACAGGAGTCAGTCATGCTTTTGGTAGCGCTCGCAGTGGGATGCCTCTCTTGGCGGCGACGCCAGTGCAGAGGGCTGCTGCTATTGGGCCGACCGAGGGCACGCGCGACTCAGCTCACCCCGGCAAACCTGTTGGCACGTCAGTGCCGACAGTCGGCGCTGGTGTGGCGGCCTCCTCACTCGCATCAGCGTGCAATGCAGCTGGGGATGCCGTGTTCAACGAAGAGATGGTGCTAGCTGTCGAAGAGCGCGCAGCGAACTCGCCGCTCGTCGAGGACGCTTCCGCTACAGAGTCGCCGGCATCGTTTGTAAAGCGGGCGACGTCACCGGCAGCGGCAGCGGCAGCGAAGCCCTTCACCGACTCTAACTCGCGTATTCTCAGCGGCAGTAGCAGCGGCGCTGCTATAGGAAGAGGTGAGGCCGCGGTCTTTGGCGGCAATGTCGGGGCATCGAGGGCAGCGTACGCCCCTCTATTTTCGGCAACCTCAGCGCACGTGGCCGCGACCAGCTCTAGGTCGGTCGCCCAGGACCTCGGCACCGTAGCGCCTGCGATGATGGATGCCACGAACAGTGTGCCGCTCTTTGTTCCGCCGCTGACTGTCGACAACGTGTCACTGCTATCTCACGACTGGCAGTCCACGCTGCGTGAGCGCTCGAGCAAGGCGAAGCGGAGTGCGATGGAGAGCTTTCTGATTGCGTCGGCCGAGGCTGGTGCGGTGGCAACGGCAGCTGCTGCCGCTGCTGCTGCATCGTCGCCACCGTTGTACCTCGCGGACCCCACCGCCACTGACGTAAACCCTTCCGAAGTGTGCGCTGGTGGCTGCGGAGGCCTTACCGTCGCTGCTCTTGGTGCTGAGGCTCCCTCTGAGTGGCAGCGACAAACCAGGCCAGCACAGGCACGCCAGGTTCTTGCGGTAGAAGAATTTTACGGGCGTTCTGTCGCCTCAGCTGCCGTTGCCAACGTGCCGCGCTCCGCGCATGCCCTCCCGCCACGATCTGGGCCCCAGTCTTTCTTGGAAATCAAGCGCGACGTGCGGCAACGCAGTGGCAGCCCACGATTGGTGGCGCAGCGAGAGCCTGAGCAGCAGCAAGCAAAGAGGTCTCCCCCGTTTTCAGCGCCCTCGGAAAAGAAGTCCATGCAGGGCAAATCTGCAATGCCGGTAGGCAGTGTTTCGAAAAGCTGTGCAGCCTCCAAGAGCAGAGACGGCGTAGAGGAACGTTCGACGTCGGCACGCAAGCACAGCCGCCGTCGACGTTGCCGCGCTTCGCCGGAACGTCGCGCCAACAGCAATGGCGACCAGCTCACAGACGCCCTTAATGTGGAGACTCTGTCGACAGTGGCAGCCGACTCGCCGTGCAAGAGCAGCAGCAGCGCTGAAAAGATCAACATGGCTGGCGACGTCACTGGGGTGGTGGGGGTTTCTCCACAGCCTCTGTCGACGGAGTCTCTCTCCGCGCCTCCCACACTTGGCGAAGCGAAGCAGAAGGCCCAGCAGAGTGACCAGACGAGCAGCAGCAGCAGCCGATCTTGTTCTGCTGTAGGAAACGGAACGGCTGCCAACGCAGCTGTCGCCGCCGCTACCGACGGTGTGGGTGCCCGCTCTGCGCCGCCGCTGCCGCCGCCGCCTTTCTTCTCCATCGTTGAGGCTGCCGCGGAGTCACGCGCGTTGCGCTCGGTGGAGAAGGCAGCGGAAAAGCGCCACGGTAATCATCAACGAGACGAGCGTCTCAAACACTTCAGCCGTTACTCTCCCTCGCCATCCTCCTCGGAAGCATCGCAGTCGCCGAGCAGCAGGAGACGAAAAACGTCGAATAAGCACAAGAAGGCAAAGCACGACGGCGACGAGCAGAAGAAGCGGCAGCGTGGTCATGGGCGTCATGGTCGTCACAGTCGCAGCTGCACGCGCTCGCTGTCGGGTCAGACCTGTGACGCCGCCGCCGCTGAAATCGACAATGACAGCGACGTGGACAGCAATCTCACGACATCGATGGAGTTCCAGCTGTCTCGGCTGCGGCTGCTGCGCGAGGCGGCAGTGTTCACGAAGTCGCCTCCCTCTGCGGCCGTAGACGCGTCAAGGCGAAGCACGCGCAAGAAGGACAAGGCAGACGGAAAGGCAGCAAGAAAGGCGGCTGCGGCGAAGGACGAGCACCACCGCCATCGCAACCGGAGCTCAAAGGAAAAGAGAAAGAGGTCATCGAAGAAAGCCGCTAAGCGGCGCAGCAAGTCGCCTGCGGCCACCACCGGGTCGCGGCTCAGCGACGGCGCAGACAGGAAGAAAAAGAAGAGGGAGAAAGCATATCACCGCTCAACCTCTCCGCCAAAGCCGGGGCCTCTGCCGCCACCGCCCTCGCACCAGCGTTCGCGCGCCTTGTATGGTGAGGAGGCCGCGGCAGGCGCCGCAGCGTCGCTTTCGGACGCGGCCTCCCGCTACCGCCGCGGCGCCTCTGACTACAGTCCCCGCGCCGACGGCGCCGCCTTCGCATCGACGTGCCCCTACTTCACGGACGGCAGCATCTACCGCGGAGGTCAGGAAGAGGACGCGGAGGCGCCTTATGCACGTCATCGCGCCGCAGCTCGCACCGAAGCAGACTCGGAAACCTTGTACGAACGCTATCTTCGGCGCCCTCACACCTCGCCACTGCGCGGTCAACGCCCCCACGTGACATCGGCAGCAGCGGGATGGGCAGACGGTTTTCGCCCAGCCTACAGACCCGCGTCACGCCCTGCCGCCACCGTCGAGGATCCCTCCGTGTGGCATCGCAGCTACAGCAACCCAAGCCGTCCCTCGACCCGCTGGAATGACTACGTTCGAGATGCAGAGCGCGGCGCCACTAGCAGGTCGTCGTCCTCTCCGTACACGCACGCTCATCACTCCCGGTCCCTTGCCCAGCGACGACGCAGTAGTGACGCTGGCACCACTACGGCAGGGGAGCGTGGTCGCGGGAGTGGTGCTGAGGTAGGCTCGCCCAACTCAGAACAACCGGCCTCCGGCACCTACTCTGCCTCCTACACAAGCCGTCGTCGGCAGACAGGTGAGTTCGACGATATCGACGTCGCGCCGATACGGCAGTACTTCAACGACCATGTCCAAGTCGGCACCGACGACCGCAGCGGCGGTGAGCAGTACGGCACCACCTCAGCCTTTGAGTGGCATCACAGTCAGTCAGCCGCCTCCAACCACGCGCCGATGGCCCGCCCCTGGCTATCCAACAACTACGAACGGAGCCGCGCCGCTGCGACAAAGAAGCACGTCAGCGTGGACGACCTTCTCGTATCGACTCCGCCGAACGACGGTGATGAGGGGTATGTGCCTGATAACACCAACGACCTCAGCCGCGCTCGTCAGTGCCAAAGACGAGGCACACGGGTGCCGCCACTGCCACCGCCACCCTCGCCACCGCAACCCTCGCCACCGCAAGCCTCAACACCACCGTCAGCGGCGCCGACAGACACGGTGCTTGCTGCCATCCCACGTTCCGGTGCGCTTCCCATCCTGTCAGAGCACACCGTAACGGACGCACAGACAGCGGAGGACTTTGTGCAGGGGGTAAGAGAAATCATCAGCTCACTGCAGCAGTACAGGAACTCGGCGTGAGACGGCTGGCGCTGCGGCGAAGAAGACGGTGCAAGTACTGGCTGTGCCGCCTGACTGTGCCCGCCTGTTCGATGCGCCGGTGAAGGGCTGGGCATCAGTATGTTTATCCGCTCCTTTCCTCCGAGATGCATCATCACCAGAGCTATTGTAGTCGAGCATCTTTGTGGGCACTCCTCCCTACTCCCTCCCCCCTCGCCGCGTTTTTTTGTTGCTGCTCGATCTTCTCGCCCATCTGACCGCGCCGCACGAATTAGAAGTGCTGCCCACTTTCGATAGAATGCGTACCTTTATATGCGTTGGGTCGCGTAGCTGTGTGTGTCTTCGCTGTCTCTCTTTTCTCTGTTGGACTTACACTTCTGCGCTGTCTTTCTCTCGTTACTGCTGCTGCGCGCGGGGAGGGGAGGAAGGGCTGGGCTGGGCTCGACTCGGCCTCCCCCCACCTTTTTTTCTTTTTCTTCCGGCTTCCTCTTTGTTGATTGTGGATGCGCTTGTGCCCCCTCCCCTCCCCTCCCGACAGGTGCGGTGAGTTAGAGGGGCGGGAGAGGTTCCCGGCATTTTCGCCCAGAACGAGGAATGCCACCGTACGCGCGGCCCCCTTCCCCCTCCTTCACTCAGCACTTAGACATACAAAAACTACAGAATTGCTCATGGGATCCCGTCGATGTGCGCGCACAGAGAAAGAGGAAGACGTACTGATGCACCTTGGTGGCAACAGCAACGCGATGGAGATCGAGGGAGGGATAAAAGGGAACGGCCCCCCTCTCTCACATGGCCCACGCTCGCGTGCAGTCCTGCAAAGTCCCCATATGAGGAGACGCTCGATGTCGTGCCATATTTTATTTCGTGTTAGGTTTACATTGCCTTGACATTTTCTGTAGGTCCTTCTCACCCCGTGCCTCGCGGCCTTCACCCCATTCGAATCTGTCATCACCCCTGCAGGTGTGAAGTCGATACTTCAAGAAAGGGACAAACGAACGCCTCAACGATCGCGCAGATCGTTCGTATTGTTCTGTTCCGGTCTCTACGATCTCGTCAGCAAGGCCAACGACTCGCCTTTAACGCACGCAAACACGGCACACTGCTACCAGTCACCACCACACGTAATATCACCTCGGACGTTTCAATACTCTCACCATGGCGTCCGTCCCCTTCACGGAGGAGGACCTCCATGAGCTCTACACGTGGGTGGACGAGATTCCAATCTCGCGGCAGAAGCGCAACATCGCCCGCGACTTCGCCGATGGCTGTTCCGTGGCAGAGATACTTAAGTTCTTCTTCCCAAAGTTAGTCGATCTGCACAACTACGTCCCGGCAATGTCGCGTGCAAAAAAGCTGGACAACTGGAACACGCTGAATGCTAAGGTTCTGCGCAAGCTGTACTTCGAGGTTCCCCCAGAGGAGGTGGAAGACATCGTAGCAGCCGTGCCCGGCGCCATCGAGCGCTTCCTGCGTGCGCTACGCGTGAAGGTTGCGCAGATCAAGGCGAGACGGGAAGAGATGCTAATGATGGGGGAGATTCAGGCGCACGAGAATGCGCATTATGTGGACCCGTCGCCGTCGCAGCCACAGCCTCGAGAAGGCGGCCACGCGAGAGATGGCGGAGCCTCTGCCGCCACCGCTCACCGTGAAAGCGGGCGGCCCTCATCGCCCGCGGCGCCGGCTGGCAGGACCGCATCATCTCGGGGGTCCTCCTCAGCGGGCCCGCAGGCACCTCCACGGCAAACACAGCCACAAAGGCAGCCGACGCCGCCATCGGTGAATGAGGTGGCAAGCTTGACACAGGTACTGCGTGAGAAGGACTACACGATACAAGAGCTGCGCGAGACGGTTGCCATTCTTTCAGAGAAGATTGTGAAGCTGGAGGAGCTGGTGCGTGTGAAGGATGAGAAGCTCAATCAGTACCGCCAAAAGTTTGGCCGCGTTCCGGCATAGCCGCTGCCACGCTCCCCGGCTGAGGACGTGGCGCATCGCTTGATAGAGAGGGCGGTGTGCTGGTTATGTACTGTATAGACATGGATGATGGCGAGGTGTAGTGATGCGTGATGCACTCCTGTCCGTCTCCCTCAACTCACAGACGTGCGCTATCCTTCCCCTTGCTTCCACATACCCTTTTCGTGTCGGCCTGGCGTGTACTTGTATAGATGTGCAACAAGCATCTTGTTCTCTTTTCTCTTTGCCGTGGATGTTGCGTCTCTCTCTCTCTCTTGTTGCTCCTCCTCTACCTCTTAGTTTGTTGCTCATCTTGCTCCGGCATTGCACATGACACTGTTGCACGTCGTCCCATTCAAGCAGCGTATGGGCATTGAATGTGAAAACAATGGACGTACAAGCACACACAAGGAAGAAAAAGGAAAGAGTGGTGGCGAGGTGCGCTCTTGCGCTCCAAGTCAACGTTGATGCTGACGTCGACCTGGAGGCACGATGGCGAACCGCCGTGGCTGTGACAGAAACGCACATGAGTGTTCAAGTCAACCGCTGCGAGGATGGTGCTTTCTCCTTCCCGTTTCGCCTCTCCACCAGGTTCTGCAGCCGCGACAGCAGTGCCGTGTGGTGTGCCAATCACGCAACTGGGGGAGCGCCCGCTGCACGCGTCGCGTCAATGAGCACTATTTTGCTCTAGTACCCATGCGGTGCGCCCCTCTTCCCCTGCCCCATCCCTCTCTGGTTACCCCCACCCACCCACCCACCCACCCGTTTCTCCGCCTCACCTCCGCTTTTTCTGCGAATCCGCTGCAGTCACGCACACATAAAGGTGCGCACGTGTTCCCCGTCATCATCGCCTCTGAATAACGCGCGGCTTGTTGTTCTTCGTTGCTTATACCTCTCTCTCTCTATATATATAGGTGTATGCGTATATACGTGTAGATGTAGGTGTATATCTCGATCTATATAGGTGTATATATATATATATATCAAGAGAGAGAGCGACATCAGGCATCCTATCACCTTTTGCGTTGGATGTCGTCATCGAAGGCAACATCGCATCCGAGCAAAACGGTATTAACTGACGAAGCGTAACAACAACAACAACAGCAAAAAAAAAGTACAGCGCTGTGCCGTCTCTTCACCCTTGTCGTGTGTCCGCGCACTCTGTGACCCTCGGTCATTCGTCGTCTGCCGCTAGTCATCAACACCTTCGGTAACTAACCGCATCGATCGTGCACGTAACTTTTAAGCACGAAAAAAAATTGTGAGGAACTGAAGATCGTCATCGTCCATCTTCACCTGCTCCCTCCCCCCGACACACACACACGCACACACTGCACGCAAGCAGACCAAGTCATATGGGCACTGGAACTGGTGGTTTCTATAATGAGCGCTCGTATGCAGTTTCCGCTGTCGCAGCGACGGCACACGAACATCGCCGTGGTTCGGTATTCAAAGAACGGGGTCAAGCTGGAGATTGCATGCTACAAGAACAAGGTCATCTCGTACCGCAGCGGTACGGAGAGCCGCTTGGATGAGGTACTCCAGGTCGAGCGCATTTTCGCGAACGTCGCTCGTGGCTATCTCGCCTCGGAGAAGGAAATTCAGACCGTCTTTGGGAGTGAGATGACGGAAGCGGAAGCGATCAAGTACATGCTGGACCACGGTGAACTGCAGGTAGCGCAGCAGGAACGCACGGCGGAGGTGGATGAAATGTTCAAGGACATTGCGGTCATCATCTCGCAAAAGTGCATCAACACCAAGACGCAGCGCCCCTTCCCCCCGCAGGTGGTCGAGCAGGCACTCCGCTCCATCGGGGCTGCCGTGAAGCTCGATCAGTCGGTAAAGAAGCAAGCGCTGGGCCTCATTCACCTCCTCATCGACTCCGGCATTCTCCCCATCGCGCGGGCCAACATGAAGATTCGCTGCACGACGACGTCCGAGGCGGCGCTCGAGAAGCTGCGTGGTTGGTGCCGCGACAACGAAGCCGATGTGGTGAGCGACTCGGTAACGGGCAGCACTAGCGGCGGCGGCAACGGCAATTTTGGTCATGCGCTGCTGCTGCTGATGCAGCCAAACCTGTTCCGTGACCTCGACCACTTCGTAAAGGAGGCGCTCCCCTCTGGAAGCACAATCCACATGGTGGAAGCCGCCGTGACGGAGGTGGGTGATTCGGATGTTCTGTTTGACGTCAACGCCGTCTCGCACGCCAACGCGCAACCAGGACTTGCAGAGGAAAAGGCTACCACGGCTGGCTCGAGACGCGCGGCAGCCGCCCCATCGTCGTCGTCCGCTGGCGGGGTCAGCGGTGGCCGCAGTGATGGCCGCGGTGGTGGGACAGGCATGAGCAGCAACCTCGGTCAGGGCGCGGATAACGCCTCTAGTGGGCAGCACCACAGCGACGGTGAAGGCAAGCGGGGCCGCACGAGCAAGGCGAAGGGTGCCACGCGACGCGGCCACCGAGGTCGGCAGCGCAACGACAGCGATGACGACGATCTACTAGACAGCGGCACGGACGGTGCTGCGGACGGTGGCTTGGGGGTCGACCACGACATCGCAGTTGGGTTACAGCAGCTTGGCCTGGACCCCTCACATGACCTCCAAGACGACAGCGACGATGATGGGGGCCGCGGCCGCGGTGGCAGAGGCAAGAGGAAGAAGAACGCCAGCGGCACAGGCGGCGGCCCTTACCAAAGCCAA
Source organism: Leishmania donovani (assembly GCF_000227135.1). NCBI lineage: Eukaryota > Euglenozoa > Kinetoplastea > Trypanosomatida > Trypanosomatidae > Leishmania > Leishmania donovani. The sequence continues at coordinate 511,036 of NC_018261.1, read as the reverse complement.
GGCGCAGGGGGAAGGAAGGCCGGCGGTGGTGCCGCAGCGGTTGAAGACGATGACAACGACGGAAAGGGAAAGAAGGGGAGGAAAAACGCGAAGAGCAAAAAGGTGGCCGCAGCAAAGAAGGCGAAGCCGGGGGCAGAGGGGGCCTTCAGCGACAGCGACGAGGAACTGATGGGCAACCGCAAGCAGCGCGCCAAGAAGCAGCAGGAGACGCAGATGCAGCAGGGCGGCAACGACTGGCATGAAGAAGACTTTGACTACGGCGAAGACGAGGAGGCGGAGGAGCAGTTGAACTAGCGCGCGTATGCTCTGAGCTGTGCTCTTTCACTCCTACGCCGACCCTGCGTCCTTCTACGGCCACTCGGACGCGCGCGGATATCTGCCACGCTTCTTCACCCGAGTCTTTGTCACGAGGTGTCAACGGATTGCTGGCTCGGCGAGGGTGTGGCGAAATACCCTCTCTTCTCTCAGCTCCGCTTTTCGGCTCGTTTCCGTCGTAACGCCGCCGCTTGCACCGCCACGGCGAGAATAGCTGGTTCTATGACGTTACTTCGAGAAACACCATGAAGTGGAAAGCAGAACAACGAGGGTAGCGTGGTGGGGTCTGCCTGCATGGCCACGCATGTGTACGGTTGACAGGAGGAGGGCACAGATGTGGCACTGTCCGTGTAACGTGAGAGATTCTCACGTGTCTACGTTTGAGCTGCTCTTTTTTTTCCCCCCTCTGGAATGTGAACGATGGCGCAGTGCCATGCACCCACAGCCTCTCTGCCAGTGGTCTCTTACCTTCATCCTGCTGCCTTCATGTGCATGCACATACACCCACGCGGGCACAGACGCTCGAACTGATGCGCGCGGCCCCGCGACCGTATAATACGATGAGAAAGATACACGCTCTGCGTCGACGGTAAGCAGGACAGTCGAGGGACGCATGAAAAGCGCGCGGTGTTCAGCGCATGCGCCTTTTCTTTCGATGCTCTCGTCCCGATTCTTCCCCTCCTCTTCTACCTGCTTCACTGTGCATCGCAATCTCGCGCGCATCTTCGACTCAGCTCATAGTCCCGCTTCCTCGCTTCCCTTCGGCTCACTGGACAGCCTTCAACAACTCCGACAAGGGAACAAGCGGCATGAGGTGGAGACGGGAGCGCACCATCGTCGGCGTTAGTGGATGAAACGTATCTGCGCATGAGCCGCATGCATCGCTGCTGCGGCCCACGAAAAGGGGAACAGCTGGCTCGCCCACCCTCCCTCGGCATTGCGCATTCTGCGCTGGGTCTCTCTTCCCTCTACCCTCTTCCCTTCCCCCTTCTCTCTGCTTACCTCCGTGCTCTGTGCTGCCTGCGCCTCCTTGCCGTTCATTTGCGAGTACATACGCACCGCAACGCTGTTGCTGCTGTTCTTTGGCGTTGTTCGTTTCGCGGCATGCTGTCGCGCGTGCTTATTTGTCTCCATCTGCAGCAGAGTCCGCAAGCAGTAGTTTGGCCATCATGCATTCCACTCCTCCCCCCGAGACGGATGTGAACGGGTTGGCGTCGGCGCGCAAGCGCCCCCGGTCGCCTGCTGTGGCCGATTCGCTGGGATTACCTTTACGAGGCCTCCCGCGCCACACACCACCTGTGTTGCTTACGAATGCGGACGCTGCGTTGAGCGACGCAACTGCCGCCGGATGGAGCACCGTGCAGCAGCGCTTCGCTGCCGCTCAATGGCGCCGCGGCTGCTTTTATTTGTCGCTTCAAGCACCATCTGAGCCGCCAGCCTCGTCACGCCCACGCCGGTCCGCGCCGACAGGAGCGCCTGGTGAAGAGGAAGCAACAGCGATAGGTGCGGCTGAGGCCAAGGCAGCTGTCGCAGCACGTTACATACAGCCTCACCCATGGAAAGTTCTCCGCAGCATCCATGGCGGCAGCGCGTTGAGGACTGTTTTCCTTCCGAGGGTGAAGGGTGCTCTGGTGCCACCAGCAGCTTTCCTGCCCGCCTTTCTGGCTCCGCCGGCGATGGTGCAGCTGGAAACATGGAACACCTATTGGGAGGCGTACTCCACGTGCTGTGCGGATGAGCTGGAGGGGTTGTCTAAGCAGTTGGAGGCACCACCGTCTACCGCAGGGTACCGCCGCGTGCTTCTCACAGTATCCGCGCCCGCCTTCCCATCGTTGTCGACACCACCGACCATCGCCACCAGCAGCGCCACCACTGCGTCTAGTGCCCACAATCATCTCCCGGTGCTGAAGGGCGGCCCTCCTCTTTCGGTTTTTCCGTCGTGGGGCAAAGACAGCAAGGTTGCCGAGCCGCAGATGCATTCCTCTCTCTTCTCTTTGTCCTCCCCCTCCGTGCTACCTTCACGTCCGCTGCCGCACTCCCACGAGGCGTCTGTGTCATCGTGCTCGCACTCGTACTCGTATACCTCCCACAGCCGAAGTAGCGGCGACGCCGTCAGTGCTGTCAAGGCTGCACACGCCGACGACTGCATCGCTGCACTGTCGTTCCTGCCTTGCGTGCTGGATGACCTCCTGTACCACTACGCGCATCGCTTTGGTGCCGTCGAGCACCTCGAGACGCGCGAAAGCAGCGCATCTGCAGGCGCCCCCTCCACCGCCACAGCTCGCGTGATTGTGAGCGTGCAATTCACGACCGCCGAAGCGGCCGGCGTGTTTCTCCGCTGGGCGGATGGCGTCTCTGTAGCGGATATCATCGCATCCTATCGGCGAGACACACAGGCATCGGTGACGCTAAGCGAGGGCCACCTCTCCCCTGCGCGGAGCGAAAAGGTGGTAGGGGCGCTGGCAAGTGACGGAGCCACTGGTCTAGCCATGGAAGAGACAACAAAGCCGCAGGGCGAGCTTGACTGTGGTGACGCGGCATGGTGGGATGCGCTGGAAGAAGCTTCCCGGCGGCAGCGGCTCTGTCTCATCGCGAAGCCAGCCCCGCACGACCCACGCCGCATCACTGCGAAGCTGCTGCTCGGGCCGAATGTGATGGTGTCGACGCCGCTGGTGAAGAGCTTGTTCACCGGTCTGTTCGACACGACATGCATGGAGTACCGCGCCGAGTTGAGAGCCTTCTGCATTGAATTCGCGAACAAGAAGGAGTGTCGCTTGGCTCTGCACGCACTCCAGTGCTCGCTTTGGCGGGTGTTCGGCGTCTCTCTCATCTTCACGTAGCTCGCCCCCTTCTCGTTTTATTTATGTACTTGTGGCTGTCTTCGTGTTTCCAACTGTTCCCCCTCCCCCCACCCTCACGGCTGCGATAAGGGGTATGGTTTGATGCTTCGCGCTCCGCTTTTTGTACTAGTCACGATCGCACGTGCCCACATGTGCACTCACAACAGACGCGCACCATGTGCGGGGCTTTGTGGATCATATCTTAGCTGCGCATCAGCCGAGGAGCCCCCGCTGTACATTGGGGGAAGCAGGAGGGGACCACACGCTTGCCGCACACGGATGCGCGCTCTCTCTCCTAGCGGCTCCCCGAAAGCTCCACATGCGCCTACTACTCTATGCACTTCCCTCCCTCCCTTCCTCACTCCCTTCAGGCGCGGCATGTTTTTTTTTCTATTTTGCTGCTCTTGTCTCTGTGTTTGCGCCTCTCCTCCCGTGCACCGTCGGCGTTGTGTTGTGTCGCGTTGTTGCACTGTGTATTACACTGTGCTCCTGCTCATCCTCCCCCCTCTCCCCTCCCCACCACCAACACCGCACACGGCAACGGCCTCAGTCTCTCTCTCTCTCTGCACGCGCCTGCGCGTGCTTTTGCTTCAGCCTCACGTAAGGATCCTCGTCTCGTGTTCTTTCTCTGTAGCAGCTGCGTTGCAGAAGTCCCAACCGCCACCCATCTCACCACAACGCCTCCATTCGCATCCGTCGTGCTCGCCATCCTCCTCGTCTTGCACGTTGCCTCGGCCTGGAAAGGCCCGACTTCCCCAGCTTCTCGACGCTTCTTGACCGTCCCTCACACGCACACAAACGCATTCGTCGCCGTCGCCATGTCGGCGGTTTCCCGCAACGGCTGCTCAGGAAGCGGTCGTGCTTGACGACCTCACACTCGGCAGTGACCCCTTCACGTTTGATCCCTTTTGCTGCTTGCGGGAGCAACAGCAACGCGTATCTGGCGTGCACAAAAAATTTGCTTGGCCCCAGATCCGAGGTTGCTGCGCGGTCACGACACCGGCCGCGATGTCGGCTATCACGATGGCTGGGGCGCGTACCACGGCACCATCGTCCCTCCTCCCCCCCCCCCCGAGGCTTCCTGACGCACCCGCGGTGTCGTTTCAAGCCCATCGCGCTCACCCGCGCCGGCCTGGTGGACCACTCTGACGCCCATAAGTTCACAGCCCACTACTGCAAGGGGACAATACGCAGTGGCTCACGGCTGGCGGTGGCGTGCAGCACGCGGAGATGCTCCTCCTGCTGCACGCGAGCAAGCCCAACACTGTGCAGTTGTTCCACATGTGTGTGGGTGAGCCTGAAGCGCAAGAAAAAAATGTGCACGCCGTACTTCAAGCTCTGGAAGGAGGCGGCAGCCATGGCGCCGCTGGCACTCCACTGGTGCTGGACGTCATCGACAAGTCAGCAGAGTTACTTGAGCTACAGGAGCGGGCTCATCGGCGAGCCTGTAATGTAGCGAGGCCCATTCGTGGTCAGCACGCGAGCAGAAATTCCGGAGTGTTTCGAAGTCCCACCGCTGCACCCGGTTTGGCGGCGTTTGTTAAGAAACCAGTGATCACGTGCACCCCGCGATATGCCGCCTGACGCAGTGCACGTGGAAACGCGCAAGGAACTCGCGCCGAGGAAGAAGCCGGACGCACAAGAAGGCTCTGGAAGGGAAATGAAATGGCCAACAGTGGGTGGTGTGCCATCGGCGATTGAGTGCAGACGTCTTCGCACCTTCTCACCTGCCCTTGTAAGGATTCTCAGCTCTTTGTGTGTGTGTGTGTGTGTGTGTGAGGCGTGCGCTCACCCTCCGCCATCGCCACTCCCTCATTACGGCGACGCTTTCGTTTCCTCGCACGCTTACCTCCTTTGTTTCTCCCCTCTATTTTGTTAGCGTACACGCGGCTCCTCTCCTACCATGCAATTTCATCATCGCCGTCGCCATCGCTCTCTTCCTCTACCGGCGCCCGACTCAGCCACACGTCATTACGGAGACCACCAGACATATCGGACGCTTCTCTCTCTTGAAGGAGATGTGCGTCAGCGCGCGTTCGTACGCGAGCATCTCTTTTACTGTGGCGCAGTGGCACACCCTTCACGCCGTCCACGTCGACCTCCACTTAAATGCGCGGGTCCCTGCTGTCTTCCCTCTCCCTCCCCCTCCCTCCGCAAGCCGACGCGCGTGGGGCGTGACTCTTGCCTCTGTGCCTGCTGCCACTGCGATCAAGCGTGTTCGTAGGTGGGCGATCTTGCTCTACGGCCACCCCTGCATCCAAGGAGGCAGCAGGCGATTGCTCTTGTCATCACTCCGTCCTTCATGCGTACGCTCTGTTCCTGTATCCGTGATGTACGCATGGAGGGGTGGGGATGGAGATGCGATCCATGTGTGCGCCACTGACAGAAGTCCGGGGGAGAAAACAAATTCCAAAAGAGACACGCAAAGTGAACGCGCACGACGCGTCGAGGGAGCGGCAGCGATCAACAGCGGTGCTCTACCTCTCCCCGACCGTGCCATTCTCCATGCAGACGAGGAGATAAGGACGGCAGAGGAACAACGGTCGCAATGCCAATATCTGCATACATATACATATATATATATATATATATACATATACATATACATATGTGTGTGTGTGTGTGTGTGTTTGTATTTGTATGTGTATACGCCGTTCTCAACGTGGTACTTCGGTAGTGTGCCGCCCAGACGTGCGGGGCACGTGGAGGAATCGGAGATGTACGTGACGCACATTGCACCTCCCGACTTGTCATCCGACAACCTCTTTCTTTGCCCTCTATCGCGACGTCTCGTCTCTGCCGCGAAGCGGGAATCGCTCTGCGAGCAGACGTATCTCACTCGCTGATGGCTGATACGTTTCCTTGCTGGCCTCTTGTCAAGGCATCCACCCCCCGTTCTCCCACACACCTGACTGGGTAGGCACTCAGAGGATTTACCTCCTCTGTCTCTGTTGATGCTATACCATTTTCGTATTCGCCTCCCTTCACTCTGCCTCTCTCCGCGTCTGTATTTCTTAATACCTCGCTCTTTCTACCATCCATCATTGATGCGCATGTTGAGGTGCTTCCATTCTCACGCAGTGCCTGTGTACGCGTGCATCACACAGCCACTCGCATAGCATCGGCCTCCTCTGTCTCTCTCTCTGCCCTCTACCCCTCCACCACACACAAAAGAAAAAAACTGATCCCTCTTCACAACTCTCCTAGGCTTTTCGTTGCACTTTTCGTGGGCGCACACGCGTGCGAACGGTGGCGCTCGCGTTTTATTGCCCCCTGCTGTACTTGGAACCGAGCTAAGCTGAGCTGAGCTGAACTTTGTGTGTATGCATACGCGCAGGCGTCTTTTTTTGTGGATGACTTTCTGTTTGTTGTTGTTTTGCCCTATAGCTCCTTCTGCGTGTCCTAATCATCTATCACGGGGGGTTCTCCTTCGATGCGGTCTTCTCCCCCTCCCTCTCTCTTTACATACCCTATAGCCCTCCGTGACGAAGTAGAACGGCACTCTTTGCATCCCGCCTTTTTGTTTTGTTTTCTGTTTGCCGGTGCGTGCCCTTGGTGCCAAGCCAGGCTGCCTTTCTGTTTGCGTGAGTGTGTATTTCTGCGCGCGTGTACCTCTGTTGCCTGCGGTGCTGCTGCTCGGGCGCAGCTCCCCATCCCTCATTTACACGGCACCCAGCATCCCTCTCTGCCCTGTTTCTCTCTCTCGCTTGGAAATCGATACCCACACCAGCACGTGCACTTCAGCTGCAGCTCACGTTGGGCGTGCAGGTATATGTGGCGACAAGGCACTGAAAAGCGAAGCGCAAGGCTTATCTTCTCCATTTTTGTTCCTTTTCCTGCTCGCCAGCTCTACGAAATTGGTCCCGCCGGTATTCTGCCGCGCCTGTGCAGGCGAGGTCAACCAGCGCAGACACACTCGCACGCAGGCAGCAGCCGTGTACCGTTAAGATCTCCTCGCTCACTGTTCGCTCTGGCGTTTTGTTGTTGTTCGTTCGTTACGTAAAAAGCGTATCGAGTGCTCGAGTGATCGCGTATGCGAAATTTTTTTTTTGGTGCTTGGCATTTTGTGCGCGTGCGATTCTTTCACTGTGGTTAGCGCGCGGCACAGACTTCGAAGGAAATGAGCTTCCCACCACCTCGTCTAGCGCTTCCAGAGGAGTGCAAGCAGGTCGTGTTGGTCGCTCCCATCGATGGCCTCACTGCGGCATGTGCTTGCGCGATCGCCACATCCCCGCTCGTGCCGCTGAACTGCCGCGTGCTGGTCGACGGCATCACAGTGAAGAGCAGCAGCCCATCCTCCGGCAACGATAGCCTCCACACAGCGCGCAGCTCCGCCGAAACCGCTGCCACCACGAGAGACTTCATGAGCACCGTGCAGCGAGTGGAGGCAAAACTGCGTGCAAGCCGCGCCACACGCCGCGACATTTCTGTGACACACATGACGCAGTTCTACTATGGTGGGGTGTCACCCAAGGCGGAGGAGATCGGGCCGATGCTGCATCGAATTCATCTACTCGGCAGCGGCGCACTTGGCGAGACGAGCTTCACGGCATCCTCAACAGACGTCTCTTCTGGGTCTGGCGGGAGCTGTGGTGTACCTCGTGTTGCGGATTCTCTGTTTGTGCTGGTGCTGAGTGCGCAGTCGCTGAGCCCAGACACGGAAAGCGGGCTCAAGGCGTACGATATCCTTCTGCGTCGTCTTTGGAGTGCTGCCGGCGCTTCGCAAGCCTCCGAAACCGCTTCTCAACAGACGCGGGTGCGCGGCAGTCTTATCATTCTCGCCGACGACGTCTATCGCACGGCTGCGTGTGCAATGCTGTCGAGCATCGCGAAGGAGGTCGCCACGGCGGTAGACTGGGTGGTGCTCCTCACCTACTCATACGCTATGGACCCGCCGGCGCTGGAGTTCGGTGCGACGGAGGTCGCCGTTCAAGCCGCGTCGGGTATTTCACACGGCGGCACGCTTCCCGTGTTGTGCGCCGCCAACGCCCTCGGCGTGCTCCGGCACTTCCCTGTCAGCCGAAGTGAGCCAGCCACTATTACGCCCGTCGACGTCGCTCTGAATGCCGCCTTCTTAGGATACATATGGCTGTGCCACGGCGAGTTGCCAGAGTGTGTGGAGTGTGCCGCGGAGATGCAGTACTGTGGCTCTTCGCCTGCGTCCTCGCACGCCGCCGCTGCTGCCGAGGCGGCGACGGCAATGCCAGCGCCGCCGGCGCAGTGTGTCACGCGACACCGTATGGGGTCCTTCGCAGTTGCCGAATCACGCAAGCCTGGCGAGGCGTCACTGGTGTGGGGCATGATGGGCGAGTATCTCATGAGTTATTACGGTCGATTTGCCGACCAGATTTCGGCGGCGTTTCCCGTGGCTGGCGTGCTGACGCCGGCGCCAATTCTGCAGTTCCCGTTTAGCGTGGCGGATTTGGTCAACTTCGGGCCGGAGCCGCGCGCGGCTGCCTACGCGCTGGAAGGATGGCGCGCGTATCAGCAGCGGCAGCGCATCATGGAAGAGAAGGTCGGTAATGCCGAGGCGGCGCAGGCGCTAAAGGCTTACGTGACACAAATGGACAGCGTTGTCAGCTACATCGAGCGTACTGCACGCGTGGCAGCGGTGCGAGACAAGACATCTGCTGCCTTCGCCGCATCGCGCAGGCGTACAGCGTCCTCGTCCTTCTCCGTTCCGCCATACCGCCTCGATGACTTCAACGTGGCGTTGTATCACTCGCTACTGCGTCGCTTGACATCGCACCACACACTCATGCCCTATCACCAGTGTGTGGCGCTCGTCGAGGTCGACTGGGAGGCATATGTGTCGGTGATTGCACGGGCAGTGCTTGAGCACCTGGCACGGTGTGTTCTGCGGTCTTCATCCGGCTTGCAGCACGTAGGGAGTCGCTCCCACGCTCCGCCGGTGGCCGACAGCGCGAGCGTCGTCAGCATAGTACGCGATCCTCCTGTCGTCAGCGCCCCAGCCGAGCCGGCGCCTGCGAGTGCAGCGGTGTCGTCGCCCACCAAGCCGGAGGCAGCTGCTTCTGCCGCAGAAGCCCCTTTCGCCTTTCCAGAGCCGCGGCGCTACTTCACCAACGACTTTGTGTACCGCGGTGCCGAGCGCATCCCGCCGTTTCCGTCTCTTCTGCACAAGTACTTCGATTGCTTCGTGTTTCTTCATCGCGCCGGTATGACGGCGAACGGCTGGCGCAGTGACATGACACCTGGCATGACGCCGCAGGTGCTCACCTCAATCATCGCGCAGCCGAACATCCAGCGGCTCATGACCGCTCTGGCTGCCAAAGACGGCGCATCGAAAAAAGACGTGGAGGCCCGGGCAAAGAGTCTTCTGCTGCAGTGCGGCGATGCACTGAATCACGTTCACTGTCGCGCGCTGGGTCTCATGATTCGCGCAATCTTTCGCAGTATCTACGGCCGCGTCGACGTCAACAACGGCGCCTATGAGCGCCTCCACCGTTACTTCGCCATGCCGCGCGTAGCCGTCGTCTTCGTCCCGCTGCACCGCTCATACATTGACTTCCTCATTCTCTCCGAGGTGCTGGCGCTCATGCGGTTGCCGCTGCCGCACATCGTGGCTGGAGAAAACTTTCTTAGCATGGGCGTCCTCGCAACCCTGATGCGGGGCAGCGGCGCCCTCTTTATGCGCCGCTCCTTCCGCGACGACCCACTGTACGCTGCGCTGTTGAAGGAGTATGTGCGGCACCTGGTGCGTGCGCGCCGCCCTCTCGAGTTCTTCATTGAGGGAACACGGAGTCGCACTGGCAAGACGATGGCGCCTAAGCTGGGCCTTCTCAAGTTTGTCTGCGACACCTTCTACGAGCCGGGTCAGCAGGAGCTTGACGACGTGCTCATTATGCCGGTCAGCCTCTCCTACGACGAGGTGCTCGAGGCCACCACACATGCCAAGGAGCTCTTGGGCGTTCCGAAGCCGAAGGAGAACCCGACGAACATGCTCAAAGCCCGAAGTCTACTCGAGCGCATGCACGGCAACATCAACATCCACATTGGCGAGCCCGTGTCGCTGCGCTCCCTCAAGGAGCACCCGCAGCAGTGCCCGCTGCCGCTCCAGCCTAAGGGCGAGCAACTCCGAGATCTGGCTGCGCCAGCCGCCGCAACCGCGTCGGTGTGCAAGACAATCGATACCACGCCTTCCATTGCCAAAGGCAGCTCCATCACCCCGATCCCTCTTCTCGCCACCGTCGCGTGGCACCTGGTGTACAAACTACAGCGTAACACGGTCATCACCCCGGCGTCGATGGTGGCTGCTGTAGTCGAGTGTCTTGGCCCTTACTACTGCACAGCAACGACAACGTTGAAGGAGGGCATTGACACCACCGCGGCAGCCGCCATACCGTTAGAAAAGGTTCACCAGGGGGTCAAGTGGCTGCGTAGGCGCTTGCGCGAGCGCGGTGCTCAGCTTTCGGTGGAGGCCTCCGAGTTGAGCCCTGCTGGGGTCGTGACGCAGGCGCTGACCAACCTCTACCGCTACATCCACATCACGGACGAGATGTCAGGCGTGACATACCACCCCGACAGCGTGGTCACCAGGATCGCAGTCAACATCAGCACCAACCAGCTCATCCACGTTTGTATGGACGAGGCCCTCGTCGCCGTCGTCGCGCAGGCGTTCGGCTCTGCCACAACGCCGCACAGTCCGCCATCAGGCGCCGACGGGGCGATGCTGTGCGGGGTCCGCTCCGTGAAAGCGGACGTGCTGAGCAGCCAGACGCAGCTTTTGCAGCGGCTGCTGTCCGCTGAGTTCCCCAACTACGCCGAAGCAGCACCGATGAGCTTCGCGTCGTGGCTGGAGTGCACTATAAGCCAGCTTCAGCAGTGCGTAGAGGAGCACACCGTGTCCTCCCAGCTTTCTGGCGCCGACACGCACGGCGGTACTGTTGTGCACCTGCCCGTTACGCAGTACTACTACTTCCTCCTTCAACTCATCTGCCCTCACGTGGAGGCGCTCTACACGGTGCTGGTGGCTGCGTCGGCACTGCTGGCGACGTACCCTGGTAAGCCACTCGGGGCTGCCGAAGTGGTCACGGCGACGCAGCGAGCGTGTGGCATCCTGTATGCGGAGCACAAGCTGCGCTATGTAGTGGCGGCCAACAAGGAGACGCTGCAACACTACTACGAGAGCCTCATCGCGCTCTCGCTCTTACAGATAAAGCGCGTGCCCGTTACAACGGCGCCTGGCCAGTCGAAGGTAAGCAGAAGAGTCGTCGCGTACACGGTCGGGTTATTAGGGCAAGAGGCAGCGCTGGCTCGCCTCAAGGTGCTGTCGACACAGATAAAGGCTCTGTGGTGGCACCCCTCTGCAGCGGAAGGGGTGACGATCGACAAGGCAGCCATTCAAGAGCGTGTGCTGGCAGTGTACCGTGAGCTAACACAGCCGTCCAAGATGTGAGACACTCGTGTAGATCTGTGTCGCGCTTAGTGAGAAGGGAAGGGAAGTGACAGCTCTCATGGCAGTGAAGAGGAGGGAAGGTGCAGCATGGAGTAACAGCAGTGTCGCAGGGGGTAGGGGGGAGGGGGCGCGCCGGGACGCACATGGCGTGTCTAATCACGCTCCCTCCCACCACAGCGCAACAAATCACGCGCACCAGCTCTTCTAGTTGCTCCTCTCCCTGTTTGACTGAGCAGTTTCGATGGCTGCCTGCCAACTTATGTGGGTCTGGATACCTCTCTCTCGCTCTGATCCTTACGTTTTGTCTTCGTCACATGCTTCCCTGTGATCTGCCATCTTTTCTTCTCGCTTCATGAAGGCGACGTTGGTACGCCGGCCGACTCTCCCCTCCCTGTCCGTCTATCTTTTACTGTACACTCATCGCACCCGTGCGCGCACAAAGACGTGTCGAGAGAGAAAACTTGGCAGCTCGCTCGGTTTTACTCCTATTTCGCATCTGCCGCGTCTCTCCTCCTCTTTCTCTCATCGCCGTGGTGCCGATGAACTCGCCTCCCTCCTCCCTTTTTCTTTTGTGGTGCCCTTCGCCTCCTGTGCACATCAGGCAGTGGATGACCCTATCTGTTGATCCGCTGGCGATCCATGCTGATCTTAACCGGAACTAAACGCGCTGAAGAAGATGCTGAAGAAAGGGGGAAAAACATGTATACGCACGAAGGCGACTAGGTGGGTTGCGTTCGCTGGTGTTGCGACAATGTTGATGCCTTCGCCGAACTTTCCATGGCCGTGCAAGAACGCAGCTCACGGTGCCACGACCGTTGTGACTCACACAGGCACGCCCTCCTCCTCGTTACAGCTCAACTCACTAGCCCACCCACACTCTTCGTGCGAGGGTTGCTCTGTAGCACAAAGAACAGAGAACGCTGTCTCTCTCTCTCTCAAGCTCCACTTCATTTTCTCTTTCCCTTCGCACTTAAGCGGAAACACTGCCTTGTCTGATCACCGCAGCAACTGTGTGGCTGTGCGCCGCTGCTAACTGCACATGATACATCTTGGCACACGCGAATATACACACGCGCGGTAGAGGACACATCAAACAAGTACAGTAACCACCACCCCATGCACACCGCACTCACCACCACCATCAATACATATATATGTGTATCTCCTGCGTGTGCAGGCGCCGAAGCGCAGACATCATGTCCTACAGCACTCTTCTGCTTCTTCCTTTGCATTTTCGTGCGCCGCCTCTTACTTCTTTTTCTTCATTTTTCCACGTTGTACTGTGGTGAGTGCTTGCGCCTCGAACAGCGAATGCTAGCGGGCAACTCAAGCGCTCTCACTCCTCCTTCTACTGCTTGCCCCTTGCTCTCCGCCCTAAGCCAGCAGGTGAGTGCGCCAGTCTCTGCGGAAGGATCTGAATGCACCGAAATGCCTCATAGTAGACCCCATTGGTCCGACTCTGCTGCATACCTCTCTCACGCGATTGGAGGTGTGCCGGAGAGTTGTATTTCGTGTGCGGCTGTGGTCTTGACGGTGCAGAGGTGGGCAGGGGGTGGGTGCGCGTGCGCTGAGTTTTCGATGGACTGGTGCCGGAAAGAAAGCTGTGCATGGGCATTCTCATGCATGGCCTAGCCTCGCGCGGCCAAGCGTTTGCGGGGTTCCAGACGGTTTACGCCGGCTACCGGTGTGCATCCTATGAGCTCCGAAGACCGGGGAAAGGCGGGCGTCCTGCGCACGTGGGGATTCCGACTGCGGATGGCTCGATCACTCATGCTGCTGAGGGAGGGGGTGCAGGTGTCGAAGGAGTGCATCCGTCGCCTCGAGGCAGCTGTCAGCCGATTCATGGACAGCCGCGCGCGCCCGCTGCCGGGAGACGAAGCGGATGCTGACACGGGGCGAGCGGCGGCGGGTCTGGGAGGACATAGATGTTGCCGTCTCTGAGGGGCCCCATCGCGGACCGACACGCCCACGGAGGAGGATCCGCGGCCGCTCTTCCGTCTCCCCCCTTCCGTGCTCGACCCGTGGCATGCACGCAAGGCGTCGCTGAAGGGCAGACACAGCGTGTGGTGGCTCATTCTGGTAGCGGCATCGACGGCCGAGCGGACGGATGCAACGCAGGCCGCGGCGCAAGCAACCGCGGCGCCTTCGGCTGCGAACGGCCCCCAGCCCCGGTCCATCGACGCCGTGTGCCCCGGTGCCGTGGGGATCCCAGCGCCGCCCAGCGATCCCTGGCCCGGAGAGCCCACTTTGGGCCGGGCAGGGAGGGACTGCCGCCCCCAGGCGCCATTTGCTGCAGCGCGACGTGGCGTGGGCCTCTGCTGAACGCTCACCTTGCCCAAATCGTCAGAACCAACCCGTGTTGTCCAGGCTGTGGCATGATGCAGACCGTCGTTATCGCCGTCTTCTCGGCGATCTGCGGCGTCGCATTCAACGGGCTCGGCATGACGCCACAAAAGAGCCGGGACATTGCACTGGCCTTGAAGAGGGCCTTCGACTGCCTCCTCACTCAGACGCGGCTCTCGCGCGTGCTCACCCTCTGCAGCGCAAGCTCCCGGGACGAGCGGACGATAGGCCCCGTGATCCTGGTGTGTTTAACCGCGAGCAGGTGCATGAGACGTTGGGGGGGGGGCACGGTAGGAAAAGAGCACGCACTCGCAGAGCAGCAGCGTACCGGGGTGCCCCTATCACGGCACACCCCCAGCGAGGTTTGTGGGTGAGGGGCGCGGCGGAAGCGGACAGAAGGACCAAGCAGCCAAATGAAGTGAGCGCAACCTTGCACGCCCCCTCTCACGGCGGGCACTACAGTGTACGCCGCTGCGCCGGAATGTAAGCGCCGCGCAGCTCGAAGAGAGCGCGGGGCGATTTGAGCAGAATTTTCGGAGTGAGACAACATGAGCGCAGCTGGGCAGCCTCTGCGTATGGCGCCGGCTATTCGCAGACACGAAGGACCTTGCGATGGACTTGCACACGGCACAGCTGTTCACCGACAGCATGAACATCTGGTGTCAGACAAGCCACACGTATGGTGTGAACATCATCAGTGCTCTGCGGAGGCTGGGCCAGCGGCACCGCGAACTGATACTGCCGGGCACAGCCCCTAGTGCGAGATACTGTGGTTGGTGCCCCGGAGTGTCCTGCACCTTGCGCCCGAGGAGATGGTGGTGTACTTGTGGGCGGTGGCCAAGACGAGCAGGGCCAGTCCCTTCCATCCGCATCGCTTGTGCGTCGTGCGTGGCGGCGGGACTGCGGGCGTGGCTCAGCGGCCACAGGAGGCCGTGCGGGGACAAAGGGGGAGGGGGCGAGAAGCTGCTTTCGTTACTCGGCAGCCTCACGCTCCGCACCGACAGCGAGCAGCTGCAGGTGCTACCCCATCCAGGCACTGGCTCGTTGACGTGCCTCGCGCAGCGGACGAGCAACTACCGGCGCCGCTCCATGTCGCAGCGGGAACTGCTGCGCGCGCGACCCGCGCGACGTGGAGGTCATCGCGCTCATCCTATCTAGCGGCGGCTGGGGGGGGAGCGGATTTGACTGCTGGAAAGGGCGGATCTCGTGCAGTCTGTGTCTGCGTCGGAGCCCGGGCAGGGCGGCATTGGCGAGAGGGTGCAGTGGGCGCGCGGCCAGCACGGGGCGATTGGCAAGCTGCACTGCGAGCGGGTGAGGGGCATGAGGCTTTGCTGCGCCCTGGCCAAGCACAAGGGCACCATGAGCTGTGTAGCAGGCATGCTTGCGGTGCGTTGCGTCCTCACGACGAGCCCACGCGCCCACGGGCGGCAGCAGAGAGGGGGGGAGGCCATGCATTCCGGCCCGCCATCCAGAACCTCCCCAAGGCCGCACGGTGGCCCCAGGGCGAGGGTGCGCTCGCGACTGCCGGCGGGGACCTCGTGAGGCGCACGGACGAGCAGGCGTCCGCCTACACGCAGCATGCCATCGACGCCGCCAGCCTCAACCGCTTTTTCGACGGAATGGGAGCGCGCAGCAGCGATGTGGACGAGCTGCTTGCCGCCGTGCATCACGGCCGCGTCTCGGCGGCAAGGTGTACGAATGCGAGGCTGTTGGAGGCAGTGCGGTGCAGTCTCGCAAAGGGTGTGCGGCTGTTCCGCAGCACGCCTTTCCGCCCCGCCCTCGTCGGCCAGTCACGCACATACGGCGTCGCTGCCTGAGGCGTCTCCTGCCCTTCGTTTTTGTGTCTCTTTCTTTCTTGCGCAGAGCCGCTGCGGTGCCGCGTCTGTGCGTCCTCCTGCCGCCTATACCTGCTGTCACTCTCTCTGCTGTCTGCAATGAGCGGCGACGACGCGGCGCGGGTGGTGTAGGCGGTGGCAGCGGTGTGGTACCGCGCGTGAGGGCCAAGAGGAAGGCGGAGTGTGTGTGTGTGTGTGTGTGTGTGCTGCTGCCTCCCCTCGCGCTGCCGTCATGGATGTGTGTTTTGTTCTCTGGACTTATGGAGAGGTGCGGGTGGGTGATGTGGGACTGACTAGTGGCGGCGGAGGCGGTGCGGAGTGGGCGGTGCTGCTGCTCTCCTGCACACGCGTACACAGCGGCCCCTCGTCCCCTTCCCTTCTCCTCTGTACACGCCGCTCGAAAGGCCTCACACAGACGCACCCACGACAACGCGGAGGGGGAGAACGGCGCCGAGAAGCAGCAGACGGCAGGCCCTGCAGCTGCGGCTCTTTGCACTCTCGCTCCCTCGTACGCCGACCTCGCTGTGCGCGGCGCGGTTGCTTGGCTGCCGCGGCCACACGGAGGGGGCGGTGCAAGACGAGAAGAGCGTGGGAGGGGGGCGGCAAGGCTTGCCAGGAGGGTGGCAGGCAGTGCCCTCCGTCCTCTCCGCTTGGACGCCTTCAGCGGTGCTTCCGTCTCGCCCTCGCTGCCGCTGCGGCGCTTCTCGCGTCCGCCGGCCGCCTCTCCGTACGTGCGTGCCTTGCGTGCATGCCGAGAAGTGGCCCATGTGCTCCCGCTGTGCGCGCCTCGCAGCGCCACATGCCCATGTCCTCGCCACTCTCCCCCGCATTTCTCTCTCTGTCTCTCCCTCTCTCCTCTCCCGCTTTCACTCCTGCCCACACCCCACATCCCTCCGCTTCTCACAACACGCAAACACACACACACACACATGAGCGACACCGTGTGCGTGCACGTGCAACAACAAAGACAACAGACATAGCCTTGCCAAGCCTCGACTCACTTCCGCTCTCGCCTCACTCCTCGTCAGCTCTGTCGCGCAGTCTCGACCGCCCTGTCGCTCTTGCTCCCGTCCACCTCCGCGTTGCCCTTGCCAGCTGTCGGCGTTGCGGATCCGCCAAAATGGCGTGCAGCATCGGCATGGTCCTCTACGTCATCCTCCAGCTCATCGCGTTCCTGTTGGTGCTGGTGGGTACGCCGATCGACATGTTTCGCGGCACGATTGCCGAAATTGCATTCTCGCACTTCTGCTTGACGTTGTGGGGCGCAAAATGGGGCTGCTCCAACAGCTCGTACTTTCTCACGTCGGACCAGTTGTGGGCAAATTGCACGGGCCGCCGCAACCGTTTCCGCGCTGCTCAGGCGTTGGCTGTCATCTCCATCTTTCTGTACGGCGCGGCGTTCGTCTTGGGCGTCCTTCTGCTGTTCTGCTGCTCGATCTTCCGCTGGGTGTGCCTGGTTCTCAACATCGTTGGCATCTTCACCTTGGGCATTGTCTGGGCGGCCATGGTGCTCACGTTCTACACGGATGAAGGCGTAACCTGCGAGCGGCTGATTATTGGCACAAGGTATGGAGCCGGCTTCGTTCTCTTCTTGGTGGCCTGGTGCCTGGATATCATCAACATCTTCTTATTGATGATCCGGTGCGACGATCAGAAGCTTGTTTCGACCGCGAATCCGGGGGTATATACAACAGGCGGGGAGGAAGTGAAGTGGAGGAGGCGGTGGGCAAGCTACTTCGGCTCCGCCGGCTTCTCCCCACAGACACCGTCGTGGAGGAGCCGGCGGAGCTGATGCCTGCGCGAGAAGGGAGGGAAGACGCGGACTCTCGTCGCTGCTTCTCGCCGCCTCACCTCTCGCGCTGCCGTCTCTCGCGTGTGTGCGTCCTCCCACGCGCGTCTGCTTGGGGGGCTTTTCGGCTTCCTCGCGTGCAAGGTAACCTGCGCTGTGTGGTGGGCAACGCACGCCTGGCGCCGGCAGGCCCACCCACGCCCCGTTCCCCCCCCCTGAGCCCCTCGCCCTCGCTG
>NC_018261.1:489817-491257 GCF_000227135.1 Leishmania donovani | reverse complement strand
ACGCCACGCACTTTGTTTTCCCCGCCGACCACCGCCCCCTGTGCTCGCCCGAGCGGGCGGAGCGCGTGCGCGTGCGTCCCTCTCTCCTCGTGCTTCTCCGTTGCTTGCTTTTTGCTTTCTGTCATTATTGTCTCCGTTCCTCGACTGACTCACCCCAACAGTGTCACCGCCGCCGTTGCCGCCCCATCTTCTCCGAGAGGGGAGGAGCAGGGGGAGCGCCGAGCTCTGCGGTGCTGCGAAACGGTAGGGCTGCGCTCTGCGCTCTGCGCGTGCGCGTGTGCGTTCACGCGTGTCGGTGCATGCCCATGCATCTACCCATGCATGCATGTGCACGTGTGCGTGTCTGTGCGTGCACACACGTGTATGCCCGTGTGCGTGAATATGTGTACCTGTGCGCGCGTGCGCCTTGTGGCCGCGCAGGCCCTGTCTGCATGGATGCCTCTTGATCTGCCCCTCTCTTCTCTCTGCTGCACCTTCGCGCCCGCCTCACGTGCGCCTCTTGGAGACACACGGTGATGGAGGGGAGCAGCCCAGGCGTGAACGCGGGCACCGGCACACGGGAGCCAAGAGCACGCATGCGCACACAAATGCATTCATTCTGCTACTGGCGAGCCGCGGCGCTGAGAGGCATCTTTGGCAGCTGTCTGCGCGCTGTAGGCGGCACGGGTGGTGCTGCTGCTTCGGCATCGCCTGAGGTGACTTGGCATTACTGTTGCTCGCCCGCGTGAAGCGCTGGTGGCGGCGGCGCACATTTTGCGTTGTCGCGCCCCGGGCAGCGCGGTGACTGTGCCTGCGGGACGGTCCACCCGCCGTCGTCTACGGAAGAGCGGCGGGGGACGGCCCGGGATGCCTGGTGGGTTATGTGCGCCGCACGCGCCCGGCGGGCAGGGTGGGGATGCTCAGGGCCGGCAAGAGGGGCCGTGCCGTGGGGCGGTCCGGCGTGTGCGTGAAGGGCGCCGTCGCCAGGGTGATGGGCAATGCGACCTGGACGCTGCTGACGGATGCTGGCGAAGGGGTGCGCTGCTGGATGTAAGAGACCTGCTCGGCAGGCACCTCCCGCTGCTTTGCGCTGTAGGCGGCACGGGTGGTGCTGCTGCTTCGGCATCGCCTGAGGTGACTTGGCATTACTGTTGCTCGCCCGCGTGAAGCGCTGGTGGCGGCGGCGCACATTTTGCGTTGTCGCGCCCCGGGCAGCGCGGTGACTGTGCCTGCGGGACGGTCCACCCGCCGTCGTCTACGGAAGAGCGGCGGGGGACGGCCCGGGATGCCTGGTGGGTTATGTGCGCCGCACGCGCCCGGCGGGCAGGGTGGGGATGCTCAGGGCCGGCAAGAGGGGCCGTGCCGTGGGGCGGTCCGGCGTGTGCGTGAAGGGCGCCGTCGCCAGGGTGATGGGCAATGCGACCTGGACGCTGCTGACGGATGCTGGCGAAGGGGTGCGCT
>NC_018261.1:488756-489718 GCF_000227135.1 Leishmania donovani | reverse complement strand
GGCGGGGGACGGCCCGGGATGCCTGGTGGGTTATGTGCGCCGCACGCGCCCGGCGGGCAGGGTGGGGATGCTCAGGGCCGGCAAGAGGGGCCGTGCCGTGGGGCGGTCCGGCGTGTGCGTGAAGGGCGCCGTCGCCAGGGTGATGGGCAATGCGACCTGGACGCTGCTGACGGATGCTGGCGAAGGGGTGCGCTGCTGGATGTAAGAGACCTGCTCGGCAGGCACCTCCCGCTGCTTTCGCTACTCGGCGGCCTCGTGCAGCGGGCGAGCCACTACCGGCGCCACTTCATGCCGCTGCGGGAACTGCTGCGTGCGCGACCCGACCGGCGTGCCGGCCCCACAGAGCCCGGCGATCGTGTCGGAGGAAGGTGGCGCAGCGCTCAAGGCGGCCGACATGATTGAGCGCTGCAGCTGCCGCAGCTGCGTGGCCGGCTGCGTCCTCTCCGCGATGGGTGAGGAAGAGGGTCTGATGAGGAGACGGCTCATGCTGTGGCCGCGGAGGGATACATGGCTGGTGTCTATCTGGACTGCTCGCCGTGGCTCTGCGTGCTGTGCAACGTTGGTGGAGTGGCGGACCGGAAAGCGTTACGCCCTGAAGCGATGCAAGCGATGGCAACACGATTGACTGGTGGCCCCCTGCAACGCCGCGCGACGTGCTAGGCATGTGCGAGTCGATGTGTGGGCAGGCCGTATGCAGATTGCAGGCACGTGCCGTGCCGTAAAGCAGGCAGCGGGGCCGGTGATTCAGGCGGCATGCCGGTTGAAGGTCACTGTCAACCGTGACGAAGCTGAGGTCGCCCCACCTCCCCTCCTCCTCAGGCATGCGTTCGCAAGGGTGGTTCACGACAGCGAGACGAGCGATGTGTGTAATGGAGGAAAACCTATCGGGGAGCGGCGCGCGGCGTCAGCTAGGCACGTGGCAATGGAGTAACCCCCGCGTTCTTGCGATGTCTGCGGCTCAG
>NC_018261.1:482620-488657 GCF_000227135.1 Leishmania donovani | reverse complement strand
GGCATGCGTTCGCAAGGGTGGTTCACGACAGCGAGACGAGCGATGTGTGTAATGGAGGAAAACCTATCGGGGAGCGGCGCGCGGCGTCAGCTAGGCACGTGGCAATGGAGTAACCCCCGCGTTCTTGCGATGTCTGCGGCTCAGGGCCGGAGTCGTGATGGCTCCTGCTCAAGGAGTGTGATGGTTTCTCGCAGGGGCGGGGCGGCTGTCCTGCAATGCATCGCGTTTTATTGCTTGGTGGACGATCGCTGGCCGCACTGTCCTTGGAGCGCCCAGGGTGCGTTGGACAAGCGGCACAGGTGGGCTGCAGCGAGCACGCGACGACGCAGCAGGCCGCCAACGATGACCGGTGCGGTGTACGGCCTCTGCACCGACGCGACATTGGGCAGACGGGGAGCCGCGTGCATGAAGCGGGCGGCAGAGCAAGCCGGCTTCACGGGCACGCGAGGGGGCCACAGCCCCGCCGAGCGTGTAGGTGCGGCAGCGCACCGAGCGGTGCCTTCGCGCTCTTTGTGTGGAACTGCAGGGCCGCCTGATCTATCGGCGCACCTTCATGTGGGTAGCACGTCTGTCATCGCTGCTTTCCACAAGGGCTGCTCACGAAGTCATGCAGTCAACGCAGAGCTTCATGAATGCGTGCCTCCCCTGTCATACGTGATGTACACCCTGTTACATTGAATCCAACGAGAGCCCCGCGGACAGACTGAGCCGCGATCCCGCATACCAGGCGCGAAGGAGCAGAACTGGCGGCACGGGGAGGTGCGACAGGAAGCTGGAAGGGCAGGTGACTTCGTGCTCTCGCTTGTACGCAAGCACAGGCTCATGCGCGCGCCTATGCTATTGCATGAAAAGACGCGCTCAATTTCCGCCGATGTGGCGTCGGTGTAGGTGGCCCGATCGCCCCCAAAAGTCGGATCGACGGAAACGAATATGCCGGCTAACTTAATGGCCTCGGGTGTAACTCTCTCCTCTCTCCCATCTTTTTCTCTTCTTCGATGCCTCTCTCACGCAGGCAAAGGAACGGAAGTGTTCATACAGACACACGCTTGCATACGCGCAGATCGACACCGACGCGCTCTTCCATTAGTGTTTGTCTGCTCTAGGCAGCTGCGGCGATCTGCTGTTCAGCCTCTTGCCTCGTTGTTGTTTCTCGAGGCTCTGCGGACGGCCCCTTGCCTCTCTCTCGCCCTTTTCTTTCTGCTTTTCTTCTTGCTCTTGGACGCGTGCATGCCACGACTTGGCTCCCCGCTCGAGTGGCCATCCTACCCTTTTTTGTCCACAAGAAAAGGCTGAGATAAAGAGAGCAGGGGGGAGGGTGGGTCCGAGTCACGTTGTGGCGCACGGTTTCGCATCTCTTTAGAGAAGAACCAAGCGAGAGTGGTGCCTCTCTCTCTCTGAGTATCGTTCGCAACGCGGCTGCGTGAGAAGAAGAGTGCAGGAGGCACACGCTTTTTACTCTGAGCACATGCAAGCTGCACGTGCCGCACCGTACCAACTTTCTCACACACACCACACACGAATCTCGCGTGCACACATTAAGTGTCAGTCTGTGTGGGTGGGCGGGTGGGGTGTCATTGCCGCTGCAGTTTTGTTTTGTGGGCTGCCCCTCTACTGACCCTGCCGGTCTCTGCGCGTCGCCCTCTCACCCCGTCTGTCTTATCTGCTGGTGCGTGCCTCTTTCCCATTCTTCTCTCCTTTCAGAAAACGAAGGGATGCTGATAGGTGCTGCACACGGAGATGAAGTATGGTCAGAGTAGGGCATCTGGCAGCGCGCCCCCCTCGTCGAATGCGGCAAATTCATCAGACAGGACAAAATTAATGCAGGTACTGCGAGTGGTGGCGCAGCATAGTCGCGTGTTCGCCACAGCTCAGTGCGTGTATGTGCGCCGTCGTGTGACGGCCATCGGCAAATTAATCCACATTACCGTGCGATCACTGTACTTTCCTGACGAGTTCTCCTTCTATCTTGACACCGTCGTGCGGTTCCTGTTCAGCGTGTATTACATACCTTTCCTGGCAATGGTCGTCGCGCTGACGCATGCGGCAATCGAGCGGATCGTCTGGGTGCTCGTGATCCCGGTGACGCAGGAGATGGAGCGGCGCCCGTTTAGCACCTCGCGCGTGTCGACACTCGTGTACGGACTCGGCTCTATCGCATCCCGCATGACGCCGTTTGCCACGCTGGCGGTCGCCGTCGCCACTGTGGGGCACAAGGTTATGAATTGTGTGGCGGAGGCTATGGTAGACGCCTACACGACGCAGCGCGACATGGACTATCCTCTCCTCCGTGCTCGTCTACGTTTCACCGTGAAGAAAAAGTCGCGCTTGGTCATCTGTGGAGTTGTCTCTGCAAATCTGGCCGTCGTGCTGGCGCTTCTGTGCCACACAAACGCCTTTGTGGAGTGGTCTGGCCGAGAGCCCTGGGTCACTGCGGCGGTGTGGACAGTACTTGTGATACAAATCTGCTTTGTGCTGACGACGGTGCTGCGGGAGGCGCCGCTGGAGAATACGACGCTTAACTGCAGTGGCGTCTTTCGGCTCATTGACCGGCGACGGTGCCAGGTGCAGACGCAGCTCCGCAACGACGTCGAGGTGCGGCCAGGGGCGTGCCCACCACCGTTTCCGCAGCCGGTAGAGAACACTTTTTCGTCTTCAAGCAGCAGCATTTCGGTGGCGTCCCCACGGCTGGCGCGCTGTGGCGGTGGCGGTGAGGCGACCGCGGTTGGAGGAAGTGGTGACGTGTCGCTGCTCCACTCTCTCTCTGACGCTAAACCCCTCGCCGCAACGCAGGCGTCGGTGTCCGCCACGGCGGAGAACGTGTGCAATCTCATTGATTCCTCAGCCTCGCAGGCATTCGTCACGTACGTCGAGGACGACTGGTGGCGTCATCACATCCACACCATGCGCTACATCGGCTTCTTTATGGTTATTTTCTTCACCATCGGCTTTGCTGTGGTGCGTGGCCCAGTGTTTGGACTCACATCGGGCGTGATGATCTTGACCTGCCTCAACGCGCCGCACCTGTTCGGATGTATGGCCCTGTCTATCTCGGCCGCCGTGACGTGCATTCTGCGCTCCTACGCGTGGCTGCTGCGGCATCCTGATGCGCTGCTGCCCATTCTCATGATAGCGACTCCTTACCAGCTGCTGCTGATCAGTGCGTTTCTCTATTTCCGCCAACACCCCCTGCTCTGCTTGATGTTGGTGTGGGTGAACATGCTGCTGGCTGCGCGCGCCATCGACCTGGCGCGGGAGTTCGACGTGACAGTGAATGGGTCGGTGCTGTGGAAGTATGCCGACTCTGGCGTGCCGCTCCCGCCGGCGCTAGCGAGCGTTCTCGAGGACGTACACGAAAAGCAGTACTACTACCCCGACGTGATGAGTCTCGACATGCTGATTGACATTCGCCGCATGAAGATTTTGTACGCTGGCGGGGCCGAGGTGCGCCTCAAGCGGCAGGTCGTGATTCCGCCGGGGGCACTGCGGCGCTACCTGTTTGAGTACCACTTCTATGCGTACACCCTGCCGCGTCTTCTGTCGCTGCAGAGCCCAGGGTACTTTAGCGGCTCGAAGTTCCGCACAATGCGGGTGGTGCTGCGCTTCATCTCGGTGACGCTGCTGCTGCTCTACGCGCTGCTCATGTCGGGGCTCCTTGTGCAGGCGGCGTTCCCGCAGCTGCGTCCGCTCCCGGTGCGGGTGGCAGCGGCGGCAGACAACAGCTACCTCACCTTTGATCACATTGTGGTGCGCCTGCACCTGCTCTCGCAAAACGCGTCGCGACGGGCGGCGGAAGTGAACGCGTCTAACGTGGCGCTGGAGGGGTATCTCTCCGGCGTGCCGGTGGCGGCGTCGAGCGCGTTCATGTGGCACAACATCACATCGGCCGAGAACGAGGACTTCTACCCGCAGCTGTGTACGCGGCAGTACGGTGAGACGTCTGTGTGGGAGCTCGCCCTCCTCGCTTTGGCACCGTACCTCTTCAACGTGGAGGAGTTCAACACAATGCTGCGCTTCCTGAACGTGCACATGGGCTCCGACTGGGTCATTCAGCCGCGTCACGGCGCGTCGTGCGTGCCTGGCGACTCAAATCACCAGCCGACAGGGTGGAGCGACTTTTACGAGGTGTACAGCGAAAAGCGCGACACCTCCGTCATCGCGGTGCGCGGCACCGACATGTTCTCCTTCACCGACTTTCTCTTCAACACGAACGTCTTCTTCGAGGTGGTGCTGTACCAGCTCATGACAACCATGATTCCAGGAACGGTGGTGGTTCCGAAGGACCTCATTGTCGACCTGCTGCGCACCGCCTCGCTGCCGGCGGACTCGTACGGCGATGTGTACGAGACATGGGCGGAGCTGACAAGGAGCGGGAACCACAGTCTGCGGAGGTGTCAGCAAAATAACTTCCGGAGAGACTTCTTCGCCGACCTGTATAACCACATTGCCTACGTGGGCTCGCGGCCTACGCACCCGCGGCACCTCTTGCTCACCGGGCACTCCCTCGGCGGGGCGGTGGCGGCTATTGTGGCGGCGCAGATGCGGGTGAAGGCGGTGGCGTTCAGCGCTCCCGGCATCGCTCTGGCGCGCAAAAAGTTTAACCTACCGCTGCGGTCGATCAACGAGAACATTATGACTGTCGTGTCGTCGAACGACATTGTGCCAGCGGTGGGGGAGCACGGCGGGGAGCTGCACCACGTAGAGTGCCTGGCCGCCACACGCGAGCTGTGCCATGCAATGGAGTTCATGATCGGATCCCTCTGGCGCTCCTGCAGCTCTGTACGGTCTCGCTTCCCCTCCATAAAAGATGTGGTATAGCCCCTGAGTTTTGTATTAGTATTAACCTCCTCCTGAGAGTGCGTCTTCGTGTGAACGAGCGTCACGCGCTCCGACCATCATTTTCTTTCGAGTTGCGCGCGAGCTTCAGAATCCTGGCGACCGGGGGAAGGGGAGGCACACCTCTCAGTGTGTGGTGGTGTCACAAGACTCAGCACCCCTCCCCCACTCTCTGTGTGCTTAGGGAAGCCAAGCAGCCCCTCACCCCCCCCTGCGCCTGCTAATGCGGGGCCACCTCTGGTGGTGGCAGGGTCCAGAACCCACGACGTGGGGAGGTCAGAGCTATTTGCCGCCACTGATGTCGGCGGTCGGGGCATGGCAGTACATAATTTATCTTTCTTCGTTCCACGTCTCCGTTCCACCACGAACAAGTCGACAGATATGTACACAGACACCACCACAGCTCACCCACTTCTGTTACACTGCAGCTACATCCGGGTCGTCTAGGACGAACCGTCCGGCCGCTGAATCGGGGACATGTGTCTTGCGTGCTCGTCCCCCCCCCCTGCTCGTCCCTTTTGTCCACGGGTGCTGCGCGATCGGCGCTAGACGGACTCGGATGAGCACACCTTGATCCAAGCGGTAGGCGTCTGCCGTGCGAGTAACAGGGGGATGTCGGCCCGCCGCCTGAGAGCAACGTGACCAAATCCGTCATCCATGCAATCGGTTTCAGCGCTGCTGGCGCTGCACATTCGGCAAGCTTGTCAGCTTCGTTCTTGTGCTCCCATCCGGAATGGCCACAGGCAAACTAAAATGAGAGGCGCGCGTGACCAGCCAGAAGCACTAGCATTTGTCCTCAAAGACGTCGCAGCATGTCATTCCCCACCGCCGTAGGGCCCGCAGCTTGCCCTCCTTGCGCGTGGGAGAAGGGTAGCGGCAAGTTGATTTTCTACCTTTCTCTGCTGAGGGTGGGGCGAAAAACACGTCAACAGCAGGGTTCGAACCTGCGCGCGAGATCGCATTTGATTTCAAGTCAAACCCCGTAACCACTTGGGTATGTTGACTACACGTGCTTAGGTCCAATGCATTATAGTGAATAGCTTTCATTGGTGCTACGAGGTGCTCTCTTTTGGACGAAGGCGGAGTGGCCGAGTGGTCTAAGGCGCCAGATTTAGGCTCTGGTCTTTCGAGGCGTGGGTTCGAACCCCACCTCCGTCATCCCTTTTTCGGGGGTGGGGCGGGGGAAAAGGTTGCGACCGGTGAG
>NC_018261.1:440120-480120 GCF_000227135.1 Leishmania donovani | reverse complement strand
CCGCCTTGTAGTTCGACACGTCAGCGTCAAGCCGCGCCTGCGCCGTGTACCACCGGTATCCAATAAGTGCGGAGAGCAACACCGAGAGGATGCCAAGGTGGCGCCACGTCCGCTGCAGCCGTGCCCGTGCCGCGATCTGCGCAATCAGAACGCGCTCCTGCGGCGACATTGTATAGGCGCGCTGCACCGCATCAGTCGGACTGCGCTGCGGCAGCATCTTCGACACGATGTTCTTCGCGTAAAACGCCTCGAACCCGCGCGGCACGACGCGATCTTTGGCGAAGGCGTCATTTACATTCGCCCCCTGTGCTGGTGGCGTCGGCTTCTCTGGCGGTGAAGTCCCTCCTCTTTCGTGCGGCTGCGGCGGCTCCTTTGTGCTAGCCTCGGCACCAGTGCTCGATGGAGACACCGAAGCCGGCGCAGGCGCAAAGACTCCCTCCTCAGATGATGGCGAAGTGGCTCCTTGCCTGCTTGGGGTGCCGGCGGCAGCCACCGTATCCGCAGCTGCGGTGTCCGCCTCGCCCTGCTTCGCTGCTGGCGCGGCCTGCGTTCCCGCAGAAGGTGTCTTCGCCGCCGCCGTCGGCTTGTCAGATGATGACGACGAGGGCGGCAGTGCGGAGGAGGCGCAGAAGCGCACGCTGGCGCTGCAGGCAGGCAAAGTGTACGCCGCCAGCGACCGCCTCGACAGCACGAGCGCTCGTCTGTAGAGCATCTCTACCACGTCCGACTCTGTGTGTGCGTCCCCCAGAGTGCGTGCGATGACGACGACGGGGTGCTGTTGTGTCTTACCTTTGTTTACTGCCGCTCAGTGACAGCGCTACCTCGCTCGCCTCTGGGGCAGCAGCGAAAACACAGCGAATCACAAACAGTTCGTGCCCTGGGTCTGTGTGAGTGACAGAGATGGCAAGAACGGAGAGGAGGAGGAGGAAAGAAGAAATACATGCAAGGGGTTCCGACTGAGAACAGTAGCAACACCAAAACAGACACGGAAAGCAAAAGGTACCAGAGAGCACCAACGCGAAAACGACTACGCCGCTCAGCTGAGACGCTCTCCTCCTCCGACTGAAATTGTACGACGAGGGTGTCAGTGTAGCAACGAAGGGAGAACCCGAAGCCAGCAGAAGCAGCCCGCAAACAAGGATAGGAATAGGAAAGCAAAGAGAAAGGGAAGAGGAGGAGTGACACGAGTTGGCATGATCTGCAGAACGGCACGTGCGACAGGCTTGGGTGACGATACTGCAGCTACCTCGCTATGGAGATGCGGTGGATATGTGCGTCTGAATGCCAAAGCACGAACACATAGATGTGCACACGCTAACTGGGAGTCGGAGGAGCGACGGGGCCCGACGCCGAGCGCGAGTTGTACAGTAAGTGGGGTGAGGCAGTTGAGAAAGGATGGTGAGCGTGTGTCACTCTCTCAACAGTAACGTCGCATGTCTGACCCCGTAAACGACGCTAGGGGATCAACAATGTTCATAGATTCTGTTTCTCTTTTCTTTGGCATATGCGAATATGGCAGCGAATAGCTGCACCGATGACACGTCCCTCCGATACATGTAGCCAAGTGTGTGCACGCGTCCCTGTATGTCGGTGTCCCTGTTTGTTGTGCAAGCCACTGCCATGCGATGGCCAAGTACGGAAACACAGAGACACGTAGAGGCCGGTATGAGCGCGAGCCGCAAACAGGCGCGAGAAGGGATGCCAGTACACTCACCGTCCTTATTGCGATGTGCCGAGTCGTTTTTCTTTTGGCCGCCCCTCCTCGCCCCTGATGATGATGACAGGGGAAGGGGAGGCACACCTCTCAGTGTGTGGTGGTGTCACAAGACTCAGCACCCCTCCCCCACTCTCTGTGTGCTTAGGGAAGCCAAGCAGCCCCTCACCCCCCCCCTGCGCCTGCTAATGCGGGGCCACCTCTGGTGGTGGCAGGGTCCAGAACCCACGACGTGGGGAGGTCAGAGCGATTCGCCGCTACTGATGTCGGGGGACCAGGCCTGGATGGCGTTGCGCCGAAGCGACCTGCGACGGTGAACACGCCTGCGCCAATCCATATGATGGGCGGAGTGCCAGCGTGACTCGAGCATACTCCACCCCGACCCTCGCACTGCCGACTGGTGGTGGTGGTGGGTGGGGGGCCTGAGCCACCCGGAGAGAGACTCGCCAAGTAACGACTGGCACAGTAGGAGCGGCTGTGAGGCGACCTGCAGCACGGGGGGTCGGTAGAGCTTGAGGCCGAGGCGGTGCTCCGATGACTGAGTCGGCGCATTGCTGCAGCGCGTGTGTCTACGGCTGCCTTGCACCACGCGAGGTGGGGGCCTGTGGGGCCGGCCAGAGGGGTGGAGTGGTGCTTGGCTCCTGCTGTGTGGCCCAGAAGGGACACGCGTTGGGTGGGGGGAGGGGAAGTGTTCAGTCGGGAGCAGTCACACTGCCAACATCTACACACACGAACAGAAAGAATCCTTTGAGCGCACGCTGGCACAGAGTCGGTGCTACGCTTATCGCGCTCGCGTGCGCTCATCTCTTGTAAGGCACTACAAGCGGCGATGCCATTCGGATGGCACGAGTGGCCACAGCTCTCCAGACTTTGCTGCACGCACTGCGCACAGGAGAAAGCGCTCACCTGCATGCGCGAGCGGTCCATTTCAGCACCACAACCACGACAAGGCCCACGAACGCTGCGACGCACAGCAAGCACTGCACCGCGCGAGACGGCGTCTCCTTAGCGAACTCTACAAGTGAATGGGCCCACCATCGCCCCATCCGGATTCAGCGCCGCTAGCTCAAAACAAGCACGCAGAAGCACGGGCTAGCAGACACTTTTGCAATGGCCTGCAGTGGCTTCTAACGGTATACTGCAGATGGGCGGCGCGGGTCATGGAGCCGTCGCACGTACCAATAAGGCCCCTGACCCCGTAACGTCACGCGATGCCCCACTAGCAAGCACGGACCATCAACAGCATCCGTGAAGCAGCCCTGCTGAAGCGCGCACGACAACCACCCAAATGGCATTGTCCTTTACTAGAGAGAGCTGCAGCTCAAAATGAAGAAACACGGAGGATAGGAAACGGTGCTTCTCCACAGCAGCAGCAGCCAAATGCTTACCCCCATGCTGGACGTGGAAAGCACAGCTGAGGCCAAGAGGTGCGCATCTTCTGCGTAAGCCTGTGGACCCCAGGGTAGGCGGATATGTGCTGGTATTTGTTTACAATGTGCGGCAGGGGGAGGGAGGTGCAGAGTTGTCGCCTCTGCCGGTGAGAACGCGCTTCCATTGGTCTGCATGGAGTCGTTTGCCGCGCCTATGGGCAGCGCCGCGTTCACACACACGCGCCCGCATATGTAAAGCGGAAAAAAAAAAGGTGAGCAGGAAAGCAACACGCGCAGCACCTTCAGAGGCACTACGAAGGTCACATCTTTGAGGGTCGAGAAGGGCTAGTCACAATCAGACGAGAGAGAAAGAAGACGGTACAACGAGAAGCAAGAGAATAGGGAGGATACTGCTCGCGCACAGAGAGGGAGCTTCACGGAAGGTGCATGATTTCATGAGAGGCTCAGCGCAGGTAGAGTGCGAGGGAGGGGGTACGTTGACAAGATGAAGAATATGGAGGCATGAGAAAGCCGCCCCCATGCCTCCAGAGGAGGAATACGGTGCGCGCTCTGTTTTACTCTCTCGTCTGCTTGCTTGTTTTTTTTGTTGTTATCGGGATGCACACGCCTAATTCTCGGCGCAGACGTACCTGTACTTGCATCCTCGACTTATACGGAAAATGTAAAGAGAGTTTTCCACGGGGTGGAATGGGGCAAGTGGGGAGCGCAGCACGACGGTGCTCATGCTCGTGCTGCCTTAGCTTCCAGTGTACTCCCCCCCCCCCTTTACGGCTCCTCGCAGAGTGCTTCCACGTGTCAAAGAGCAACACGACACATGTAGAGAAGAATGGGGGTGGATGAGTGTAGAACGCGACCACAGGTAACGCAACACCGCGCTCACAAGCGCGACAGCGTTCGGAAAGAAACGCATCAGAAAAGGAAATAATTAGGATCGAACAGGGGTGGGTGCACACACACGCAAGCAGCGGACCGTCGCGTTTCATCGAGGCTCATCTTCCCTCTCGCCTTTGACTTTGAATTGCGCAGACGACGAGAGCTGGTAGCTGTTTCGTGCCACGAGGAAAGGGAAGTTCGCGCCTCCCGCCTCCCCTTCTCCCGCCGTCACAGTGGCACATTCCGAGCCAAGCCTTCCCTCTCCTTTGCCGATGTATCCCTCTCTTCGCGGTTCGCCTTTTTTTCTTTCGTTTTTTTTTGCCCCGCGACCGCTTTGCCCACACCTTTCCGCCTGCATCTCGACGAGAGGTCAGGTGCAGCGGGCGAAAAGAAGCCGTGGTGCTTCATCGTCACGTCTTCGTCGCAGTCGCTACAGCCTCGGGTGTGTCCGGTTCCGCCTTGAGGCTGGACTCCACGTACGCTATCTGAAGGTCCAACATGCTCGACGGTGCGTAGAAGCGGCGCAGCAGCTCCACCGCCTTGTCCGCATGCACCTTCTTTTCTGCAGGACTAACGGCGAGGAAAGCGAGACGGGTGTGCTCGTTGATGAGTTCCGCCCTGTTGTCATTCTTGTGAATTTCTATGTTCAGTCGCAGGGCCTCCTGCAAGTGTTCCACGCACTTGTCTCGCTGCTCCAGGTGGAAGTAGGCCTGGGCGAGGGCGTCGTGCGTCTTGATGAGCATCCACTGTGGTGGGTGTGGCGGCGGGCAAATGTACCGCATGACAATCTCATAGCTTTGCAGTAGCACTGTGACAGCCGTGGCGTAGTTGCGCTCTCGCACTAGGCGGCGCCCTTTCTGATAGTAGTCGGACGCCTGGATGTACTTATCCTTCTCCGCCGTCGGCACCGGCTCATCGACCTGGTTGCGGCATGACCGACAGCCGCAGAAAAAACCGTAGCGGTCGCGCAGGGTCTGCAATCGATGGCGCATGCTGTGGAAAGAGAAGCATGATATGCCGCCGTACGACACCGTCAGTTCCTCGCCCTCCATGACAGGGCGAATGGCACGAACGATGAGCCGGGCACACGAGCCCTGCGGGTTGCCCTCAAACGATACGTAGCAGTTCGGGTCGCAGGCGTGGTTGAAGAGTGCGCCGATTGCGTATACCGCCTTGCCAAGGCGCGCCACCACCGTGTTTGTCTGCAGAAGCGTCGAGCTGTTGGCTTCTGAAGGCGCAGCGGTGGTTCGCATCATGCACGTCACATCCACCGCGTTGAGTAGAATCTGTCGTTGCGCCTTGCGTAGCTGCTCTGCCTCAGGCTCTGTCAGCGCACCCACATAGAAGCCGATCGTGGCGACGATCGACTCGCAGCCGCCGACGGCCGCGTTCGACTGTAGCTCGCGGCTGAAGCTGCCTTCCAGGGTGCGAATGTGATTAGCGCCAAAGTCGTTCTCCGTCACAGGGTCGAGCTCGGGGGAAGCGGAGAGTTCCGCGAGGTCCGGGTATGCGCGCATGCCGAGAATCATGCGGTACGCCAGCAGCGCATCATTGGGGCAGCAGAGAAAGAAAGGGTGATGACTCTCGTGTTGGCCGTAGTGCTCCCACGCGGCCTTCGCACATGCCGGGCTGCAGAAGAAGCCGCGTGACTTGAGGTGGTGCTGCCGGTACTCGTCACCGTGGTAGAGACAGGCGCTGTGCTGCAGGCAGTACGAGCATACGGACAGCAGTGCCTCGGTGCGAGCCACAATGGCGTACGGGGCTTCTTCTAGCACCGGCCCCTCCGTCAGCCGACTGGCCGCTACAAGACCGCGCCCCTTCGCAGATCGCTCTATCCGCACCTCTCCGTTCACATGCGCGCGCGGAGGCAGGCACGCTGCCGAAATACCGCTCGTAGCCTCGCCAAACACCTTAGCCATATCTGCTGGCGAGTTGGCGGCATCGCTCGACTCCTGCTTCGAGGCCTCGATATCCTTCTGGCCCAGCTCTGTGAAGCCAAGCTCCACGAGGGAGCGGCCACGGCGCTGCAACGCCTTCCAGTAAGTCGGCTGGTATTGCACCGCGCGGTCCGCGTCGACGCAGGCGTCGGCGTAGCGATGCTCGTCGAAGAAAACTGTGCTACGGTTATTGAGCAGCACCGCCAGCGTCTCTGGCGTCTCGGCGCACAGGAGCCCGTTTGTGTAAGAGAGAGCTGCCTGCTGATGCAGCCGCCTCTTATACTCGGCGTTACCCTTCTCCTTCCACTTGAGCGCCATTGTCTCGTCAAGGCCAGAGACTTGTCTGGCTGTCTCGAAGAATCCGTCAAGGCGTGCAAACACATCGGGCTTTTTGGCACTCAGCAGCATGAGAAGTTCCCCTATGGGGAGCTCGCCGCCGTTGACTGGGAAATCCTCCTGCAACTCCTGCAGAAAAGGGTACAGGTCACCCGAATTCTGATCCGTCATCGGCTTTTTCGACTCGGCGCCGTCCGTGCCACTGGCCGGCGCAGTGCTGTGTGCGCTCGAGGACGACATGTAGACGCGTCGATGCAACGTGTTCCAAGTTAAGAAGGAAGAAGAGCTGTGATCACAGCGGTGGCTCTGCTTTTCGTCTATATCTTTCTTGTCTGCGTGTGCGTTGCTCAGTTGTTGGGTCTCCGTTTATGAGGGAGAGGGAGTGGCGCACTGGAGGTAGAAGGCTGACGAAAGTCAGAAGACAAAAGGAGAGGGAAGCTGGTACGAGTAAAGAGGGAAGGGGAAAGGGAGCCGGGGGTACGAAGGCAGCGCACAAGCAAGGGAAGAAGTACAGAAAGGGCGAAAAGGCACGAAACAAGGAAAGGGAGAGAGAGAGCACGAAGGCACCTGAGGTCTGTCCGCCTGTGCACGCACAAGAAGAACGTACACAAATACACACGGGCTCTGGATCTACAGAGTGCGCCAAAGCCCCAGCCCACCACGGAGAAAGAAAAACAGCGACCCGTAGCAGAGAGGAGGGTTTAAAAGAGGGAAGGAGGGGGAGGGAGATGCGGCACACAGATGCACACCAACGGAGACAGGCAGACCACACGCGGCGGAATGGGGACGCAGTGTTGTGGGAAATACAAAACAAAGCAAACGCGATTTTTTGGGGGGAGGGAGGGGAGGGGCGTCGCAAACTGGTGGAGAGCCGCCTTTTCCCGTGCTGCTGATCAATGAGTTCAGCTTCGCTTATTTTTCGGTTACCTTTGTGTGTATCACAGCGTGCGTACGCGTGCGTGTCGAGTTCCTTCGTTGTTGTTTTCTGTGTGGACCTCTGGCAGACACCCGCGTGGTGGATGGAGGTGCGAGGGGGGAGCAGTGAGATGCCACATGATAAGAAACACCAAGAGAACAGAGACGTTGGAGATTGAAGCAAAAAAAAAAATGAAGGAACCTCATAGAGCATAGAGAAAAGCGGAAGAAGGGGCTGGTGGTGCCATTCAGAGTAGAACGCGCAGAGGACTGAATCACCTCAGGGTTAGATGCTACCGCTTCGCAGGGCGTTTCCGCTGGCTCCTCACTCCGCAGGGTGATGTGAACGGTGTGTCTCGGAGTCAGTCATTGCGGGCTGCTTTGTTTGCAGCAACCTCGCTTTCTCGTTCCCACATCCCCCTCCCCTCCTACTCTTCTCCGAGTGCCTCATAATCTTGAACAGAACAAAGAGGTGCAGTATGGCCTACATAGCTGCGCGCTCCCAGGAGAAAAGAGTGATCAGTGTAGCGTGAAACGGACCGCGCGAACACTCATTCTGTTTCGATTTAAGAGCTGCTGTACTGACGCTGAAAGACCACGTTTATCAGTAGATTTTAGTACGAGTGCTTGTGGGCACGTGCGTGCGTACTATGCTCTGCTCGCATGCGCATGCAGTTCCGACGGCCTCGTAAGTCCCGATGACAAGGAGAATGACAGGAGGAAGACGCGTGATGGGGGAGGAAAAGAGTTTGGGGCAGTGTGGCCGAAGGAGTGCCACGCAGGAGCACAGAGTTGTGCAGACAGAGAGAGACTCTCTCGAAGACACTAGAATACGCCAGCTCACGCCGTCACACGGCTCCTGATACACCTTTTCCCAGCCTACATCAATCCCGCTCCGTCCTTTGGCGGATCAAATTCGAAGACCAAGCACGCACACTGCGAACACAGACACGCTCAGTCGCACATGTAGACACGCTTACATGCACATATATGCACGTCGACATCGTCACCACAGTCACGGCAGGTTCTAAGCAGGGTGCATGCACATGGGAATGCAAAGATTGCGATGGAGCACGCAGCTCTATTATTAGGGGCGAAGAAGTGAAAAAAAAAAAAAAACACATGGTGAATGTGAAACAAAGCCATGGCGAAACCCTCGTCCGCTCTTCTCTCTCTCTCTCTCTCTGTGTGTGCGGGTATGCGTGAATTACCTTATTCCTGTTTCTCGTTTTCTTTTCCGTCGTCATTAGAGATGATGCTGTTAGTGGAGATGCCGGCCTTGTAGCCGCGGCTGCTATCACAACAGACACCAGGATTCGGGGAAGAGGGGAGCTGTCGTACACGATGGTCGAGGGAAAATGAGAAAACGGCAACGCACCTGTCGACATTGTATATGCTCTGCTTGTATATAGCAAGTCATGCGCAGCGGAAATGGGGGGAGAGCTCCGACCGCTGCACGAGCGAAGGAGAGCGAAGAAACGACTGAAGAGAATGAAAAAAGGGGGAGGGGCGACGAGCGGCACCACCGCTGTGACTCGACACCTCCCCCTCCTCCGTGTATGCCTCGCCTTTCCCCACATCCTGCCGTCCTCATTGAGCATCCACGTTTTCTTCTATTTTTCCCTTGTGAGCGCAACGGTTTGTTTGCGTTCACTCCGATATCGTGCCGAAATAGCGGTCGCCAAAGTCACCGAGGCCGGGCAGGATGTACCTGTTCTCGTCCAAGTCGTCGTCGATGGCGGCGGTCACAATCTGGATTTTGGGGAACCGAGCGAGATATTTCCTGATTCCTGCGGGGGCGGAGATAAGATTCAAGAAGATGATGTTTTCCTCGAGCACGCCGTACTCGTTGATCAGGATCTCCGTCGCCTTGATGACGCTGCCGCCGGTCGCGCACATCGGGTCCAGCAGCAGCACGCGGCGCGAGGCTACGTCTGTGGGCAACTTGCTATAGGTGAAGCGTGCATCGGGAGTCTTGTCGGTGCTCGTCTCGTCGCGTTGGACGAGGATCTTGCCGATGCGGACACCGGGGCACATCTCACGCAGCACGCGCTCCATCGACTCGCCAGCTCGCATGATGGAAACGCCGATGATGCCGCGGTCGTCCGGCCGAACGCCCCTGTACACAGCACCTACTGGTGTGATGACATTAAACGGCTTCACAGGGATCAAGCACAGCGCCGCCTCAAGGATGAGGCGTATGATGCGCTCTGAGTAAAAGATGAAGTCCGTGCGCTGAGTTTCCACGTCGCGGATGACAGTGAAGAGGAAGTGAAGCTGCGGCGTCTGCGGCAGCAAGTGGAGGTGTCCGGGGAACATGTTCAGAATCTGCATGGTGCTCTCGCGATCCGTTGGCGAAGTGCCTTCCTGCTGAGACATCTTGTGTTTTCGACCTCGAAAATGTTCACGAAGAGAGAACAGAAAATGAGAAAGCAGAGAAGCTGAAGCCAGGTTCTCTGCGTATATGCTCGTGTGCGTGTGCGTATGTGCGCTCTCTCTCTCTCTCGAGACAGACTACTTATGTTGTTGTTTGCTTCGGTTGCCCGTTTACAAACCCTATCCTATCCATGTGAGTGTATGCCTCTCTGTGCAAGGCTGATGGCGCGAACGTTGCAGGCCCTGCACGTCAGCGTCTCATGCAGAGAAGAGGGAGGGAGCGAGGGAGCGACGAAACAGCACGAGGGGTGGAATTCGCTGTTGTTGTTTTTCGTTCGCTTCGCAACTATTCATCAGCGTGCGTGGTAGGAGTACACAAAAAAAAAGGACAAGAAAATGAAGGGAAGCGAAGGAATATAGTGGAGGGGGAAAGGGGAGAGGGCGCAAAGAGCAGGAGGCGAAGAGAGTGCGACAGCGATCCATCGGCAGCGGCAGCATACATACGGGGAGGGCCAAAGAAGCCCAACGAGGGGGAGCGAGAGCGAGAGAGAAAGTGAGAGTGAGACCTGGCGCGTAGCAAACGGAAACAGAAAGGGAGGCGGCCACGCGGGACACATGAGGAAAGAGGGGCAGAAAGGAAAGGGCACACAAAGGCGCGGAGAGCCAGGGTGCGTGAATGGAGCGAGGATGGTGTCTGCCGTTGCACGCACACGTGCGGGAGGGCTAGTACGTCCATTATAGCTCGAGTTCGCCTTTCAAAATAGAGGAAGCAGGAGGGCAGCTGTCGATGCTCGAATACATCGGCCTCGCACAAGCGCACACACTTGTGCATCCCTCACGGCCCTCATCAAAGGTCCTCGTCTAGAGCTCACTTTCGGCTTTTTTATGCATTTTTGCTTCTTTATACAAGTGGAAAGAATGGCGACGGTATAAGAGCAAGACAGGTGGGGGCACCGGACGAGAGACAGCAAGCCGAGGCTGGCACGACAATGAAAGCTCCAATAGGCTAGACGCTCCCTGTACATCGAAAAACGAAAGAAAAGAGAAAAAGGAGGCGCTTATCGATGCCCTCCTCGAGCCTCTTTCACTCCCCCTAGCTCTCAGAGCTCCGCCAAAGACGTGCCGGACGAGAAATGGGAAAGGAAGGGGAGATGGCGACAGTGATGAGAGAGGCAAACACATCCACACAGCATGCACCTTAGCCTGCGAAAAAAAAAAAGAACATCGATATCCGCCCCGGAGGCTGCAGAAGAAGAGAGCAGAGAATAGAGCAGGGCCGAGGGAGGGGAAGTGCCTATTGAGGGGCTCAGGCGTTACGTTGCGCGGGCGAATGACTTCCAACCTCCCCCCCTCCTCACCGCTTGGCACCTGTGCATCGCTTGTGTTCTGCACCACCACCAACACTACCCCGTAGAGCCATACCTTCACTTTTTGAAGCGACCTTTCATGCTGACCAAGCGGCGGAAGTCCTCGAGGCTGATGCGGCCGTCGCCGTCGAAGTCGGCCGTGCTCACCAGAACTGCAAGCTCCTCTTCGGTCAGCTCGCCGAACCCGACGCGCGCCATGATGCAGGAGAGGACTTCCTCCTCCACGTAGTGCGTGTTGTGAGGGTCGTAGATGCGGAAGGCTTCGCCGACGGCGTCGAAGCCGATGTCTGCGCTCCGGATGCCTTGGTTTCCGTGCGCGCTGACGAGGTACGCGTCGAAGCTAGCGTTGAATGCTGAGCGCGTGTTTTGTGCATTTTGCCCTTCTGCCTGGCCGGCTTGAGCGGCGCCAAAGGTCCGCTGGAGCTGCTGAAATGAGTTGATGAGGTCCCACAGCTGATCGACGTCGAGGCCGGCGCGCGCGCCGGCTGTGTGCGACCCTCCCGCACCGCTGGCAACTCCTTCGCCTGGCAAAGCGCCATCGATATGAGCCGTATCGCCGCCTTCGTCGACGGATAAGTTCGAGGGACGCGCCGATGAGGCGGCCAGGGCAAGTGACGAGGTTGTGGGCCCGCGGGTGCTGCCACCGCAACCGTCAGCAGCACCACCGTGCCGCGCTGCTGCGCCGGACCTCGCCGCACTGGATGCAGCACCGCCGCCGCCTGTGGAGCCGCTGGGGTCTTCAACGAGAAATTTGTACTCTTTGCTTGTCAGGTGTGGGTAGAAGGCGGAGAGACGGTGCTTGAGATTTCCCATGGTGAGCAGGCCGCTGCCGTTCACGTCGAGAAACTCGAAGGCGGCAGCCACGTCTTCGCGGGTGAGTTGAAAGGGTAGCAGCTCCTCGTGATCGTGCAAAACATCGCACGAATACAACGGAGAGCCATTCACTGCCTCATCACCTCTACCGCGCCCGCCATAGTGCTCGCGAGCATCAGCATCATCACCTGCGCCGCGAACAAACGACGTGTCAAGGCTCAGATCACTGCTGTGCAGCAGACCGCCGACATCGCCGCCGATAGTGGGATCAAACTTCACGCTGCGGCTTAACTTCGGGCGTGCTGGTGAAGCGACGACGGACGTCGTTGAGGAGGTGTTCACCACCGAGGTCCGAGGCGTTCCGTTAGTGCTAACGGCGGATGGTGAGCATAACGGGTCCATCACTCCTGAAGAAGGTGGGAAAGAGAATGAGAGAAGACTACAAACACAAAAAGAGGGGAAGAAGAGGAAGAGAAATGGAGCCTCACTCGCACTCAGCAGGTAGGACGAGAGATTGGGCAGACGCGTGTGTGGCTGTGCTCGAACGTCCTCCAGATCACACAAGAACAACAGACTAAAAAAAGAAGTCCGATGTGCTCTACTCTCTTTTTGCTGCCACACAAAAATGGAAGGAGGCGAAATGCTTTGTGGCAATCACACACACACACACACGCACACGCACAGTCACGCCAAAAAGATCCTGCAGCACGCCTCGCCTCACGCCAGGGTTCGTGTCGAACGCTGCTGAGCGTTTTCTTTTTCGTTTTCTTCGGATGCTTGCCTGCGTGCTTGTCTTTGGTGCGGGGCTTGGTTTGTGTACACGCACGCAGTTGGTGATGGCGCGTGCGGCTGCAAAGCCGCATACACATTCCGAGAAAAGTGAAAGAAAAGCAGCAGACATGATCGTGACTGTTGAAATGGGGCAAGCATTACAAGCACGTGCGTGTGCCCAGGGGGTCTCGGTAGGCGACCGTAAAGGTGGGTAAGGGGCACCTCCACTTCGCTGCAAATACACGCGCATTGGAGCACGCTGTGTAACGGCAGCCCATAAAAGAACGAGCAGAGCACTCATGAGCGCTTCATAGTACTTGGCTTGCTTACATACATACCCTTGATGTTTGCTACGACGGCGACAACCTATGCACCCGAGGACTGAAAAAGGGAAGAGAGGGTGGCGCACAGTTGCCGTGCAGTGAAGCAGCCTTGAGGGCACAGCAACCGATACCTTTCAAATGGGGAAGAAGCCCTTTTCTGTGTGATAAGACCGCCTTGAATCCCACGAAACTGCTCACCTTTCTCGTTGGCCCCACTCTTCTGTCCACCTCGTGTGCCTGTCCTTCGTAATCCCCTTTCCCTCTATGGAGTCTAGCGTCACTGCTCTTGCGGGGACACGCATGCATCGAGAGAGACGGACAGAAAGAACGAGAAATCGGTGGCACTGCCGTCGAAAGCGGGGAAGAAAATCAAAGAGCGAGGCAAGAGAAAGCGGTTTGCCTCTTGTGCATCATCGCGGCAGCACCGCACAGATGTGACAAGGTGAGCTCATAGTCTTGTTTTCCTTTGGAGGTTGCTCATTCCTTTTTTTTTGTGCTTCCTCCGCCCTCCGCAGCGTCCTCTAATATCTCGCGCATCGTCGCCTTTTGTTTGTCTCTCTTCTTCGCCGCTGTCGCTCAAGTTGCCGGTCATGGGGAGCGGGGCGGAGGGAGATGGGTTGACGCGGCGAAAACTAGAAGCGGAAGATGACGGAGGCAGGGAAGGAGGCTGAAGACAGGAACACTCACGAACGTAGAAGAGCTGTACCGCAGATACGGAGACAGGAGACAGTTCAATAATGAAAAAAAAAGGGCTGTTTAGCACTCAAGCACGCTTCGCATGCGCACACTTCAGTGGCACCTTGCAGCGCACGCAGCAGACAGACAGACAGACAGGCACACACACACACACACACACACACATACAAGCGCACACACAAGACAGAAGAAGCCGAAAGAAAAGGAGAAAACAAAACGGAGAGGGGAAAGCGAGCGCAAAGTACAAGAACGCCATCTAGCTCGCCGTATCATCCCTGATCGCAATGTGGGCACGCGGGCGTGCATGCTCACACCACTCTCAGTCACCACCGGATCCCCCCCATCCCCCACACACACGCGAGCGCGCGGAGGAGAGCAACAACATCAGAAACCACAGATGCGCAGAGACACTAAAAGTCGTAGGATCGCGTTGGTGAATGAAGTAAGCACACGTAAACAAGACAAGATGCGAACAGATGTGGACATGGTGGTCAGATGGGAGTGGTCGGAGAAGGGCCGGCGAGGAGGAGAGAGAGAAACCGTGATTAGCGGAGGTACGAAGGGAGGGAGAGACTCAAGAGAAGCAGACGTGGCAAGATGTCGACGCACTGACGTCCGCCATCGCCCCCTCCACATCCGATGGCTGGCTACCAAAGTTAAATTCGTGTATCGGCGAATGCATAAACGCCGTCTGCGTCGACGTACATCGAAAGGCGTGCGGCCACCGATACACACACAGCATACGTAAGCGGAAAGACACAGCGACAGACAGCGTCAACACTGCCCATCACCCCTTTCGAACTCTCCCTAATTCCTAGTGGCGCACAAAAGACTGGCATCCGGTTAGTCATCACACGCCCAAATACTTCACGGTCAATCCGTTCTGCCATACCTAACGACCATATGTGGCCAGAAACCAAAAATAAAAGAAATGTGACAGGAAGTAGCGGTAGAAGAAACTGATAGCAAGACAGGGAAGAAAGCGCAGCGGCAGGACAAGACAGACTGGCATGGACATAGACACGCACACACAAAACAGAAGCAGCACGTGAGCACAGACGGACACACACACACACGCATCTTCCTCCTGTGGATGTGAGACAGGAAGAGATGTCC
This sequence comes from Leishmania donovani, assembly GCF_000227135.1. NCBI lineage: Eukaryota > Euglenozoa > Kinetoplastea > Trypanosomatida > Trypanosomatidae > Leishmania > Leishmania donovani. Next base: position 465,492 of record NC_018261.1, on the reverse strand, counting down.
GCATGCGCGTTGATGCGCCTGCTTGTGTGTCACCGAACCCAGTAGCTCTGCTTTGTCTGCTGCTCCGAGTCAACGAGAGAAAACAAAAGAGTTCAGCCTGCCATTCCAACGACGGTGAGCACGCCTCATGAAGAAGGCAAATGGAAGCACTGTACAGGAAGTGGAAGTGGGGGGAGGCAAGCACCGCATCAGCGCTACCTCACAATGCCTGAAGAGCATCCGCAAACTGACCTGCCGCACTGCGTGGTGATTGAAAGAATCAGTGCCTGTCCTCCGAGCTTACCCATCGCCTGCCCCTCTTCCACCCTCCACCACGACATGAATTATCCATTTAGTTTTCGTTTGTCTGTGCGAATCATGCGCTGCCATGCACGCGGACCGCCAACGCAAGGTGGCAGCGCGAAAGTAAGGCGCACACAAAGGAGTTCATGGTCTCGTGAGCCACTGCATCAGCAGCAGCGCCGATTCGAGCAATTTCAATGTTGGTGGCAAAAAGCAGAGGTGATGGTGTTAGCGATGCGGCCTATATCCCACAACTCCCTCCGCCCCTTCCACGGCGTGTGCGCCACGGTGTAGTAGAAGAGGAAGCGACACAGGTGGGGACCAGGCGAGGGAGAAGAGGCTGGAGACACTGGTCGCCACATTTCGTAAGCCGTCGTAGTGGAGGCAACAGTTACGAAAGAAAAAGACATGCACAACCGAATGAGGTAGCACTACCTCCACCCGGGCACGCAGCGTGCACCATCTACGATGCGCGAGAACGAGTCGGCCGCGTCTCTGACTCACCTTTTCCCCACATAGCCATTCAACGCTCATTGTCGGAGCAAGCCCTCTCTCTTCGGTCGCCCCCCTCACACCGCCACTTCCCTTTACGCCATATTTGTGCTACAACTTCCTATGTTACTTTCGCCTCCACGCTTCTATCCATCTGCTCCGTCTGCTTATCGGCCAAGGGACGCTGCAGGACAAAGAACGCGCATCGGTACACCAGCTGCTTCATGCTGCGTTGATTATTCGTGTAGGTTGTGTCGATAAAAGACGGCGGCCCATTCAGCACGAACCCGATCCGCTGCGCAACTGTCAGCACCTCGCCCAGCGACAACTCAATCGACATGTCGTCCGCGCTGTCGGCAAAGTGGTAAAGCAGCGGCCCGACATTTACCCAGTATCCACCAGGGACAAGAAGGTTGTAAATGATCACGAGGTACTCGATGATGTTGTGTGCAGTGTCGATGAAAAAGCATGTGGCCACGACCGACCACGTCTTGTGCTGGTGTGGCTTTGCGTACACCTCTGTAAAGTCGCCGGCGACCATGGAAAGCTGGCCAAAGGAGAGGCCCTTGTCACGCAGCGCGTCGATCGCCTCTGACGCGCACAAGTCGGGGATCTGCACCTCGGCAAACTGGTCAGCGCGGTTGACTAGATTGCATGTGCTGTCACTGTAGGGATAGATCTTGTGCTGACATGATTCGAACACGTGATTCTGAATATAGTGGCCGGCGATCAGCATATGGTAGCTAAACTCGTTTGCCTGGGCAAAGAAGCCGCGGAGGGCAAGTTCTACAGAGAGCCGGCAGAGTCCAGCACCAGGGATCAACACGCGCACGTTCTCGCGCTCGCCGCGATTGGGGAAGCAGCGATCCAGCGTATCCAGAATGGGCTTGTACACACAGTCCCGCTCCGCCACACCTTCGGCGGACCAGTCGCGCACGAACTGGCGCAGTGTCGAAAAAACCTTGTTCATGTCCAGCGGCGTCGGCGGCGGAACCTCCTTCATGAACACCGTCGTACCCTCTGGCCAGTAGCTGTCGAACAACTCCTCGCTTGCCTCGCAGATGGCGTCGAAGAAGGCGCTGTTCACCTCAATGCACTCTAGGTACTTCTCGAGGATCTTGTCCAAATCTATACACAGCAAATCACGGTGCTGATCCTGCAGCTTGCGGAAGTTGGTGCACCGCATCTCGCGGGCAGCCAGCGCCTGGCGCTTGTAATCGTGGAAGGCGCGCACGGTGCGCAGAAAGCTAACGTGGTCCTCGACCATATCCGGATCAATGACCGCACCAGGCGCTGGGGCGTGCGGCTGATATAGGGGTACCGACAAACCAATCGCGCTCTCCATGGAGTACGGAGGTGGAGCCACGTCTTGGTGATCATCGCACAGAGCCTCGTTAGACTTGCCGCCAATCGTGTGTGGTGTGAGCGGTGGTAGTGCTGTCGAGGCACCGTTGCTTCCACCACACTCCGTTACTCGCTGGTCTGCCGACATCCTCAATGCACACGCGCGTGCGTGCGAGAGGAGAGAACGCGATGATGCAATAATGTAAGGTGGAGGTACTTCTGTGCGCAACGGCAAGACGGTGAGTCACCTAGGACTGACCTCCTCTCTCTCCCTCTTTCTTGGTTCCTTTATTCAAAAACCCTTTGGCTACGATGAATATGTTTCTTCGTGAGTGTCACGCACGCGTACTCAGCTATGTGTATCGTGGGTAGAAGGAAGAGGAAGAGCAGCACAAGGAGCGCACGAGCATATGTGACAGAGAAGGGGTCATTGGCGGGGAGGGTGGGCAGAGGTGGGAACTGTGGGCATCCCCGAGGTGGCTCACGTCCAACGGTTTCATGAGACTCAAGGAAAGTCAAGAGTACACACAGAAAAAGAGAAGCGCAGACAGCGGCACGCACGCACAGGCACGTTTGCAGGCTTCTTTTCAATGCACTTCAGTTGCATGCTGCGATTCCTCTTCCTTATCTGCGCTTCAAATCGACCGTGACACTGCTGAGCGTGGTGATCGACGAAAGAGAGAAGGCAAAACCGTGGCGATGGACATGGGAAGTTTTGCCTTGCTGTTTTGTTGTTGTTGGGGTGGAACTTGGTTGGCTTTGTTGCGTACTTGCCAAACGTGCTGTGTGTCCTTCAGCCATCTTTGCGTATGTGTGTGTGCCCCTCTTTTAGCTGATCTGTTTTGTTCGGGCGACAAGCTCAGCAGTGTGACGGACTGGCGCACACATCCACGCACGTGCATACACGCACAATTATGCGCTTCTCACTTCAAGCTGCGCCGCTCGACTGCACAACTGTCAGCATTCATGCGCGTGCGGGTGTAAAAGGGCGTCTGTGGGTCAGATAGTCGTCACAACACGCCCAGCGCGTGCAGATGCAGGTAGTTGGAGAGGTCGCGCTGTAGGCTGTAACGCACAGCATGCATTTGAGCATACAGGTCTGTCAGCACGGCTCGACTCTCCTCTTGTGTGCGCAGCCACGCCTCCAACTCGCAGCGAAACTGCTGCGTGCACAGATCCCCCCGGTACCAGCCGCGCAGCTCTTGGACTGTGTCGCTGTAGGCGCGCAGCTGCTTCTCCAAAACGCTTTCGGCGGCGGCGAGAGCATCGTATTGGCAGCGCAGCACTTCCACGTCCTCTTCCTTCGTGATTGGCAACGGACCGAGCGTGGCTGCATCAGAAGACACATCGGCAGTGGACGCCGAGCTCTGGGTCAACGTCGTAGCAGCCTGCAGACAATCGAGCGCTTGCTGAGCTGCGGTGCTACGAGCCCACGCATGCAAGTTACCGTGCTCCAGAGACCGTGGATACTCTCGCAACGACTGAAAGAAGCGTCGAGAGGACGACGTCTGCGCCGTCCTTTTCGGCGATGCTGTCATGCCCAATGGTGGAGACGGCGGAGCGCTGGTGCAGTCAGTGACTCTTGCTTTGTGCGCCCCGTCTTCTTCCGCGCCTGACGCATTCGACGAAGTGCTCGACCGCGATCGGTCACGCTTCTGCCCCTGCTTCTTATCTGATCCCTCTCCACTCAACTCGGGATGCCGCTTGCGGGTGTCAAGCACGACATCACGGTCGACGTAGCGCTCCATCGCGTCCATCTGCTGCGCCGACGCAGGCCAGTGCAGCGCTAGAGCTGGGTAGGCGCGGTTCACCGCCTTGTGCCGCGTCTTGCCGTCGACAAACCCTTCCAAATTCATGAGCAGGTAGCCGTCGCTCTTGAGTTCACGCAGCCTTGGTTGGCGCGGGTGGGAAGATGTGAGCTGCTCGACAGCCGCGGCGACGTCGCGCTCAGTGTACTGCATCGGCTCCGCATTCGACGAATCCGTCGACGGAAGTACGCAGACGCGGCTGACAACGCCGGACGAGGGGGAGGTGACTCTTGTTGTGCACAGCTCGCGAATAACATGAGGGATGGTTTGCCGCTGCGGGGCCAGCACCTGCACCAAGCGTCGTACAAGCGCGGAATGCTGCTCTATCAACTGGTGGAGAGGAAGACCATGTAGAGGCGAAGACGCTGCGGATAACGAAGATGCCTCCTCCGTGGCAGTCGCGGTCACCACGGAGGATGCGATGCTGAGTAAGGAAGGCGTTGCCTGGTGATGTACGTGAACGTCGCTGTTGCACCCCCTGGGGTCCGAACTCGTGACCCCGCCAGTGGTTGCTGAGCCGGAGTAAGGTACCTCGCCAGCGGTGCGGCTTTCCCTTGCCGGCTCGCCTTCGTGTGACAGAAGCGTTTGCGTCCATGTGTCAGGCTTCATGTAGTAGCGCATCGCGGTAATGCGCGATGAGCACAGAGTTGCTGGGCTCTTTTCCTGCTGATGCGGATCGCTCGGCAGCGCTTCGGCGGCTGCTGTCGCATCAATGGCAGAAAGGTGCTCCGGATTGGCCCACCAGGCGTCCCCCGTGTCGTCGTCGCCTATTGCCTTCGCCATGGCCAGCTCAACCGTCCATCGACAGCAACTTCTTGCGTCTTCGAAAACCGCATACATTACCGGCGACTCAGCAGAGGCACAGGCATTGCCGGTTCGCACCTGGCAACCATCCTTTGAGCTCTGTTGATTGTGAGGCAGCTCAGTGGCGAGATAGGCGGTGATGCCACCGTGTCTGCCCTGCGTCATGGCCCGCTTCAGTAAGTCAGGCAGTGTACCCACCACGCAAGAGGAGCACGGCGCCGACGACAAGGACAAGGATGAGGACGCCATGAAGGGGAGGGTGAGGGGTCACGCTTGCCAGGTGTGAGATGGTTCGAATATTCCTCACCTTTGCGGTTGCTGCACCACTGCGTACGTCCGCCGCAGCCGTCGAGAAAGAAAGCGAGAGGTCGTTTCAGTGCAACGGAAGAGAGGTGTGGGAGAAGTGAACAAGAGAGGCTACAGAAGGTGTGACGGTGCGCATGCTAAGCGGAGGAGGGCGAAGAGGGCAGGCATCGAAGAGGATGACCACGAACCGCGGCATCACCTCGCGCGCGACCGACTGGAGAGGAGATGGAGCGGGAAGAGAAAACTGGGGAAAAGAAGCTGCCCTTTTTTTCTTTGGCTCCTTCAGCTCCCTGGCTGCCGCCTCTCACCAGCCCCAGTGTGCTGTTTCCATATGCGGCTTTCATGGGCGCGATTGATGTCATCTAAGTGAACGGCATGCCTGCGCAGCGTCCCATCATCATAGATACGTGGGCGCCCGTGTGTGAATGGCATCGACAAGTACAGAGGGGGGAAGGGCAGCGTGAGCAGTGAGTGTTCGTTTTTCGTCTCATGTGTGTGTATGTGTGTGTGTGTGTGTTTCTAAGGCCATACTGCACGCGACAGGATAATAAAGAAGAGAAGGGTTGAGGCAGAAAGGACGAAGGACACCAGACGCACGCGCACACGCACAGGTCAGACAGCACACAAGATCAACTTGCAGCAGAGCTGCGTGTTCCTCTACCGGCGCCGAGCGCGCTCCGCCACCACGCGAGCGGCCTCCTCGCGACGCTCCGCGGCGGCCCTTTCACGATTGGCACGTTCTGCCTCCATGCGAGCCGCCTCGGCTGCCTTCGCCTTCTTCCGCTCCTGCACGACTCGCCGGTGCTCAGCCTCACGCTCGCGCTCCCGCTGTGCTTCGCGCTCCCGCTCCTCTTCCTCCTCCCGACGCCTTCGCGCCGCAGCCGCTTTTCGCCGCTCCTCGCGAATAGCCTCCATGCGTCGGATCTGCTCTCCTGTGATGCCACGCGGCGCAACCACCCTCAGCACGGGCGGCGTGCCAGGTGGAACGGTGTATGCTACCTCGTCGTCGAAGGCCTCCTTGCCTTTCCTCTTACCCTTTGCGCCTGAATGGCCATCTGCGGAGGCGGCAGCCGTCATCGGGGCTGGAGGGGCGGCACCAATGAGCACAGTATCGTTCGCCAGCGGGTCATCGGTGACTGTGCACGTCAGCGTCACCTCGTACGATCCACCAATCACCAACGGCTGACCCTCACCGGCTTCGCCGCCTCGGCCTGCTGAGGGCTTGGCGAGGCGGTGCGTGCGCTTCATCTTCGGTGGCGACGGCGCAGGCGTCCACTTGGAGAACGGAATGCTGTCCGACACAAAGAGCGGCAGCGGGTTGCCCATGCGCTCCTGGTAACGCGCACAGAGCGTGCCGGCAAGCTCCGTCCTGTAACTTGTCAGTAGCACCATGTCCTCGACCGGTTCCAGAGGCTCCCCTACCACGCAGGCGGGACAGACTCGCACCGGGGCTGCTTGCCCAGTGATAGTGGGCAGCGGCCGCGCATACGTCAGACAGTGCCGGACGCAGCACAGCCGGCCGCAACTCGGGCAGTTGGCGCGGCGCAGCGCCGGTGTGGCAGCTCGGCTGCACGTCTCGCATTTTGAAGGTCCTGCTTTCGTCTTGACTGTATCGGTCACTGGGCGGTATGGCGCCTGCACCGGCAGCACGCGCACCACCAACACCGTGTCGGCCATCGTGGTGACCGCCACCTGTGTGAGAAGACGCAGGTCTATGCGCTTCTGCAGAGTGAAGCATGGCGTCAGTGTCATGGCGACCGACTGCTTCTCCTTCACTGCTGCGGCCGCATGCTTGGAATGCTTTGCGCTACTACTAGGCGGCTGCGAGGACGGCGGCAACGCTTCTGTGGACGTCGGCGTCTCGCGCACCATGTACAGCACGTCGTGCGTCGTGAGGAAAATGAACTCTTTGGCGGTTTTCGCGGTGGCCCAGTTGACAACGCGGTCGACGGCGCAGGAGAAGACAACGCGCGGAGGGTCCAGCTCACGGGGACGCTCCCAAACCATCTCGCGTGTGAGAGCGTTGAAGAAGAACTTCTTGCGGGGTTGGCCTGCCTCGCCCGGAGTCCAGAAGGAGCGCCACGCAACGGCAATGGGGTCAAATTGCAGGATGGCGTCGAGGGCGACGGTGAGTCGGTTGGAGAGCGCACGTGGCACTGCGCTGGTGCCGCCGCCTGCGGCCGGGCTCGGCACGGCCAGTACAGTGTCAGTCTCTACGTAGATGCCCTCGTAGGCTCGAAAGACACTGTCGGCACGGCGCGTCTTGCGGTGCCGCGTGTACGTGCGGTCCAGCTTCGCCTTGAGGCAGAGGAGCTGCTTGCACTGCGTGTAGCGCCGCCACGCGCGTTGAATGGTGACGGATAGGGCATGGAAGGCGGCTTCGCGGCTCTGCTCAAGTGCCAGAACATGCTCCGGCTGTCGAATAAAAACCTTGCTGGTGCCAATCGCAAAGGAGTCGGGTGGCAGCACCCCTTGCTCGTCCTGCAGGTAGGCGAGGATGGCCTCGCACGCCGCCTTGTCGGTGCCTCGAAAGGGCCGTGGATAGGTGCTCGGACACGTGTATTTGAAGCGCTTGAGGAACTTGTCAAAGTACTGCCGGTAGCTGTAGCCCGCTCGCCGCACCCGCACGTTCTCCAGGAGGCCGAGATACTTCACCTGGTGCAGCACCCGCGCCTCGTCGAAGAAGTTGGCCCGCTTCACGTCGTTCGATTTGATGGTGCGCACGTAGTGGGGCGTGCACTGCTTCAGCGTGCGCACGAGATCGGCGGCCTGCTGGCGGATCTTGAAGCCGGCTGTGGCGCAGGCGCGACGAGATCCGCCGGTCCTGGTAGACGATGGCACCGCCGACGTCAAGCCGTCCGCCAGCACCTCGGTCAGAATTTCCAGCAAGAAATGTGCCTGACTTTTTGACAACACCTCGACCACGTCTGCGCCAAGTCGATCCTTGTTGCGTCCAACGAAGCCGTCCGTGCTGTACTCGACGTCGCCAGCGTAGTGCTTGACAATGAAGCCGCGTTCGCTGCGCAAAAAGTTCGGGTGGCTGCTGTATGCCATGCCCAACTTGTCCAGCAGCTTGCGGTCCGCCACAGACTCCTCCTCCTTTGCCATGGTGATGCAAACGTCGTCCATGAGCGCAAACAGGCCTGGCGGACGGTCGCTCTCGATAAGGTCGCAGACGACTTGGTTGTCAAAGTACTTGATGTCCTCCCATGGTATGTGCTCCCGCACGTAATCCTCCTGCTCCACTCGCAGCGTCAGCTCAATGAAGATCTGCTGCAGCTTCTCGTTCACGTAGTTGATGCAAAACTGCTCAAACCCGTTCTTGGCAAAAATTTCGAAGCCGTAAATGTCAAGCACGCCGAGCATGAGAGCGTGAGGAGCGTCGCCGAAGGCGGTGTTCACGGAGCTGACGATGAACTCAAAGACACCCTCGTAAAGAACCTTCGCGACGGCGTCGCGAGTGCTGCGGCACTGCTGCGCATCGAGAGGGGAGAAGACCACCTCTGTCGCGCCCATCTGCAGCTTTCGCCACGTCAGAGCCTTCAGCAGCGCTGAAGCATCCACACCAAGCTGCTGCGCGACAAACGCGAGCTCCTCAGGATTAGCAACGGTGCATGGGTTCTGCCCCGCCGCCAGCGCCCCGCCCTCCTCCGGTGCCACGAAATCAAGCTCGCCGAGGTGCAGCACCAGGCACAGAACCTTGATGACGGACACCTGATCCTGCGCCGCCATCCCCATCGCATCCATCGCGATGAGCGTCTCGCGCCAGCCGCGCAAGTCATCGATGCCAACGCGAGGCGTGAACTCCTCCGCGTGCTGCCCAGATCCTAATGACGGGCGCAGAAACTTCCACGGATAATACGCTGAAAACGGAGAGGAGGAGGCGAAGGACTGCGACTGGCCAATGTTGCTGCTACTGCCGCCCCTATGCATGCGCATCTCCTCAAACACCTCACGCCACGCAATAGGGGCATGACCACCGCCATCGTTGTCGTCGTCGTCCCACGCAGCAGCAGCGCCCTTCCGGTTGCCGCCCTTGCCCACTCTCGAGGGCTGGAGCCCGCTGCCGTCACCGTGCAACTCAGCAGCTGCGCCAGCGCACACCTGGTAGAAGATGTGGAAGTTGCACTCCCCCGCCTGCTGACTCGACACACGTGACTTTTCGAGCAAAAAGTGCGAGAGGTGACCGCCAACCGGGCCGCCGCGGATGTCGAAGTAAATCTCGAGGAACTTGCCAAAGCGCGAGCTGTTGTCGTTGCGCAGCGTCTTGGCATTGCCGAAGGCCTCCAGTAGAGGGTTGGACTCGAGGATGATGCGCTTGACCCGCTGCATGTCTTTCGTGTTGCCAGAGACGGCAGAGATGTACTGCATGATGTGCTTCGATGCCTCCGTCTTGCCGGCGCCCGATTCACCGGAGATGATGACGCACTGGTTCTCTTCTTCTGACACCATGCTGCGGTACGTCTCCTCCGCCAAGGCGAAGATGTGCGGCCCGCCAAGAGCGGCGTCGCCGGGCTCCTGTCCCTCAAGCAGCGCGTATCGCACGCCGCTCAGTCGGCCACTGTGCCTGTAGAACTGCATGTGCGCATCATTGTACAGGCCCTGGATATCCTTGAAAGGGTTCACCACGAGCAGCACAGAGCCGATGCTTGTGTAGATCAAATCCTCGCGATGCCGCACGGCAAGGTCATCAGTGATGGCCTTCTCGCTGATCTGCGGGAGGAGAACAAGATCCTCGACGCCAACCGTCTCGCGCTGCTTGTAGTCAGACGCCATCACAATATGACCTATTTCAAAAAGTGATTGGTCGAGATTCCAGCGTCTCTTTTCCTACTTTTTCCCCCTTTCAAGAGCAGCCAGAACGAAAGCGCCAAACTGCGCAATACATAGAGAGAGATGTATGCAGATAGAATGATGGGGTCGATGGGCCACCGTTGCAGAGGCTTATGGGAGTTGCGATAGTGGCAGCCTCTGCACTGGAATGTTGAGATGCGCGCCGAATGCGCTTGTTGAGCATTTGATTGTGGATGTGTCTTGTGTGTGTGTGTGTGTGTGTGTGTGTTCGACCTAACTGCTCCGTTACTTACCTTCGAAGAGGAGGAAGAATACAGCAGAAGATGCAGCTGAAACGGTGCGCAGCAAGCAAGAACTGCACGCGATCGTTGTGAGTAAAGCTATGTCTTTCGATCCCCGTCGCACTCACACATGAGCGCCGCTGTTCGAGCTCGAGTTTTCAGCAGTTTGTCACGAACCTCAGCGAGAGGAGAGAGAAAGAGCGAAAGCGAAGGTGATATTGGTCAAATAAAGAAGTTCCTGAGAGAGTGCGGGCATCGAGAGAGAAACGAAAGGGAAAAAGGCGCGCGGTGCCAGCGGCAGGTGGTCAGTGACCGTGATATTGGGAGCGATGGCGCCGCACTCTCCAGCGCCTTGCCACAAATCAGATACTCCACTCCACCGCCACGAGCGAACACCGCGCACACGGTAGGCTTCACCGGAAACGCGTGCGTTGACGATTAGAAGCAAAAGCTGTAAAAGAGTACGCGACAAGTTGTTCTTTTTCGCTCTTTTTGTTGGTTAGAAGTGTCGTCTCTTGCCCTTCTGCTGCTCGTCGGGGACGCGCTTAAAACTCGTAAAGTCAAGCGCTACCGCCCCGATTGCGAGCTCATACGGCTCACCTTCCGGCACGCTGCTCACACGCATATATATATATATATATTTAGGCATGGGCATATATGGATATATGCGCATGTGCACAGACAGGTACCTCCACAGGCGCACAAGAGGCAAAGAAGGCCCGAGGAAGAGACGCGAACGAGAAACTAAGAAAATAGGCTATAAAGAGAATAGAAACACGTTCGTGGCGGCTGACGGAGCCAAGGCTTAGATGGTCGTCCATCCGGTGCGACAGGCGACTGAGTGAGAAGTGGACATAGGGAGGGCCGGCAGCAGTGCGGAACAATAAAGTAAAGCGATGAAGCCGTGCGGCGCACAAACGAACAACTTAAGATGAAAAAGGCAGCAAGCTCATCTGACAGTTCAGTGCACGCAAGCGAGCCTAGTATTCCCTCCTCCCTCCCCCCGCCCCGCCCACGCGCTCCCTCTACTTTTTTCTTTCGCGTGACATCCTCCCATCCACAGCCCCCTGGCTCTACCTTCACAGACAGCTCCACCCTCTCCCCGCCAGTCATCCTTGGCCATTGATTCGTTCCTTTCTTGAGGGGGCTCAAATTTTTGTTCTCTCTCAATGGCACTGCTTCAGCATCGAGCAAGTCCGTTTCCGAAGCGAAGACGTCCAGACCTGGTCTACCACGATCCCCCCTCGCTCCTCCTGTATCCTGTCCGGCAGGCACAAGTGCGCACATGCGCAGTTGCATTTCTGCGCCTCTTCTCGAGCTCTGCCTCCCCCCTGGCTTGTCATCTTCCTATCTGTTCTGCATGACGCAACTGGCGCGTCCCAGCAAAACACATGAAAGGGAAAAAGAGAGCACGGGGGAGTGAGCAGAAGACGACGCAATCCAAATGAAGTCCAAGCAACCGTAGGGAGATGCAGTGGGAAAAGGGAGAAGCGAGGGAAAGCGTGAGACATCGGAACACGCAGAAACCATCCGAGACGAAGAGGAAAACCAGGAAAAGGGGAAAAAAGGAAAACATCAAACAAAGGCCGAACAGTCACGCAAAGGATAGAAAGAGAGAGTTTGGGTGCACACTCGTTGAAGAGAGAGAACACAGTGCTATGCAGATTATACGTGAGCCAGAAGAGACGGGGAAAGGAAAACGAATCGAGTCAAAAGTGTGTGTCTGTGTGTGGAGAGAAGGGGGGTGAGGGACGGAGGAGGAGGGGAGGGAAGGAGCAGCTTCACCATACTGGAGGCACGGTATCTGTCGAGATGCGCGCCAACGGCAGAGCTGCCTGCGCTCTCTGTAGCGTGGCCTCCTTATTAGGATATGGACGCACACATAAATCCCTTTCACTGATTCTCGTATATCTTTTCCTTCTCGACCTCTCACCTCGACATCCACACCCTCCCCATCCCCCACTTCGTTTACTCGCCTCTGACACTAGAGTCATCGGATATGCACAACGAAAATAAAAAGGAAAGACAGGAGAGATGCGGGGACGAAGAGAGTCGGAGCCGGAAGAGAGAAAAACGGAAGCCGCTTAGGGACACGCCAGAAAGGGGGGTAAAAAAGGGAACGCCTTCTCCTGCAAATGATACCAGACACAACCGCACACACATGCACACACAGAGGCCGACACACGCACGCGCAGCACAGCCGAGCAGCAGTGCGGACACTTCCCCGGTATCAAGAGCAGAGAAAGCAGCAGCGGAGGGAGGGGGGTGAACTGTGGTAGGAGGGCGGTAGACTCCTACATCCCCTGCATCCTCGGGTCCATCCCCTCGCCTCGTTGCGTATGCAACGTCCCCCAGCAAGATGAGGGACCAGAGGAAAGCAGGAAATAAAGGAGCTGTTTCTCCTTCACCTAGTGCCTTGCGGAGGCATCAGGTGGCATAGATAGCGAAAGAGCCCATCGAAAAAAAAGAGAAACAAAGGCGAAACAGATGGGAAAGCCATTGATCACCGTGTAGGAGGGAGGAAGAGTGGCGTTGAGCACACGCGAGTGCCTCCTTTATACAACATCCGTCTCTCAAGCACTGGCATACAGCTTGTCTCTTGCCTTTGTGGGCGCGTGTACAATTTTTTATCGCTTCTTCCCTTCCACCACGCTACTCTGCGATGCCCCTTCTCTTTTCTTCGCTCGTCAGTGGAGGTTCTTGCAACGGAAGAGGAGACAAGGAAAGAAGGAGACGAACGGATACATCATCAAAGCAGAGGGACCCGCTGGAAGGGGAGAGAGAAAACTTCCAAAGACGTGTACGCCAGAGGAGGGGGTGGGGAGGGGGCCGGCAGACAAGAGAAAAAGGGAGCAAGCAAAACCGTCCGAGGCAGGCGCAGGCCTCTCACACCTTCTTTTTATTCGTTGCACAAAACACCAGCACAAGCCGAGGGCGTCAGAACTATGCGAAAAAACTCTCCCGAAGCCAGCACGGCCAGTACAAGAGGATGGGTAGTAGCCGCAAGCAGCCCCACGAGTGCGCCGAAGCAAGAAAAAAAAACTTATAGAGAAGCAAACCGGCAGCAGCAAGTGAAGCGCGTGACCGGTGGTGAGATCTGGCAGAAAAGAAAAGCATGACGTCACCAATCCCGGGAACACAAGTGGCCCCTAATGGCTCCCAAGACATCGGCGATGCGTATGGTAAGCGAAAGGCGCCATGCAAGAGCTGCGCCACCGAAGCCGAGCGCACGAAAGCGTCGCCCCAAAGCAACCACGATCCCTCCGTGGTAGAAACAAGCCACAAAAAAGTCAGTAACGAGCAAAGCCCCGCCGCGGGCATGTGCAGTCGCGCGGCGCCCAGCCTTCCTCACGAGCTCGCGCTCGTGTACAGGTCATAGCGCATCATGTACTCCCCGCCAAGTGCCATCAGCTCCTCGTGGCTGCCCTGCTCGATGATGTGCCCAGAGTCTAGCAGGATGATCTGGTCGCAGTGGCGGATCGTTGTCAACCGGTGCGCAATGCTCACCGACGTGACCCCGTATTTCGCCTGGTACACGTTGATGCCCTCTTGCACCTTCGCCTCCGTCACACTGTCGAGCGCGCTCGTCGCCTCGTCCAGCAGCAGGAGTTTCGGTCGCCGCAGCAGCCCGCGAGCGATCGCAACGCGCTGCTTCTGACCGCCAGATAGCGCGCTGCCTTTGTACCCCACTTCCGTGTTGTAGCCATCTGGCCACTTCATGATCTCCCAGTGGATGTGCGCAAGCCGTGCGGCCTCCTCCACTTCCTCGTCCGTCGCGTCCTCGCGCGCGTAGCGGATGTTCTCCCGCACAGTCCCGCTGAACAGATTCGGCTCCTGGAGCACAACACTGATGTTGCGCCGCCACTCCGCGATGTCCAGTGACGACAGGTCCTTCCCGTTCACGCAGATCAGCCCAGAGCGCCGATCGTAGAAGCGGGCAAGCATCTGGATGATCGTCGACTTTCCGCATCCCGTCTGCCCCATCAGCCCGTTGGCCATTCCGTCGCCGAACCGCAGGTTCACGGACGCAAGCACAACCTGCTTCGGTCGAGCAGAATAGATAAACTGCACTTTTCGGAAGTCAACGTCACAGCCCTTACCCAGATCCTTGTCGCCGGACTGCTCGATGTCCACGTCAGGCACGCGGTCGATCACGCTGAACACACGTTTCGCAGAGCACTCCGCATCCGCCAGCTTCGTCGCGAACGCACCAGCTTCACCGGCGTTCTGCGCACCGAACAGGATCGACATGCTCGCGATCATGACATCCGTGAATTGCGCCTCGCCCCTGTCAATCAGTTTGCTACCATACCAGAAGCACAGTGCGTAGGCGCTGTAATAAATAAACTGTGTGGCGCCATAGATGCTGCCGGCAATGATGCCCTTTTTTACACTACGCGGCACCTCTACTCGCAGGGTTGCCTCGAAGGCCTCGACGCGATCCGCCTTCATGTTGAACGACGTCACCGTGCGCACGCTCGACAGCGCCTCCGTCACAATCGTGTCGCTTGTGTCACCCTCCTTGCTCTTTGTATACCCGTTCATCATCATACGCTCAGCAAGGCTGCAACCAATGAGCAACGGCATGCAAGCCAGCGCCACAAGCGCAAGCTTCCACTGGTAGATGAAGCTCACCACAATTCCAGAAGCAACAATGCATACCGTCTGCACTTTCAGACCAATCGACGGGCCCCACAGCTGATGCACGGCCTCGCAGTCGCCGGACAGCATCCCAGCCAGGGTGCCCGCATCACGTCCGGGAATGTCAAAGAAGTTCATGTCCTGGCGCATGATCTGACGGAACAGCAACACGCGGATCTTCGTTGTCAGGTGCTCACCTGCGTAGCCGTAAAAGCCGTGCAGAACCCAACCCAAGAAGTTTGCAACCGCAAAGACAATAAACAGCGGAGCGTACAGGTTGGTTCCGCTGCGTAGTTGTTCAACATTCTTGTTAACACTGTACTCGCCAAGCACGCGCAGCATGTAGCCCATCAAGATGGTGCTCGTAGGTCGGGCAGCACCACCCACCGCCGAGCCGAGAATACCCAGAGCCACAGCCCACGATTTGTCTTTATTCATCCCCATCAACCGCCGGAAGCCAACGCTCACACCATTCACTTCCCACTTCGCAAGCTCCTCGATCGGCACCTTCTGACGCGCCGTGCGCGGCGCCTCCTCGTCCAGTTGCGCAAGAGCCGCCTCGTCCAGAATCACGTTCAGGAAGTCATTTGCCTTGCCACCGTCCTGCCCCCTTGCGCCGCTCCTCGCGTCACCAGTAGACACGCCCTGAATCCTCGCCATCGCAGCGAACTCTCCACCGAGCTCCATCAGCTCGTCAAACGTCCCGCTCTCCGTAATCTTGCTCCCCTCCGCGCCGTCGTACTTTACGTAGTAGATGCAATCCACGTTTCGGATCGTCGCGAGTCGGTGCGCAATCACGATCACGGTCATCCCGCCCCTCTGCATCAGCTGGTCCAGTGAACGCTGTACCTCCATCTCAGACTTCCGGTCCAGCGCGCTCGTCGCCTCGTCCAGCAGCAGGACCGGCGGCCGCTTCACAAGTGCGCGCGCAATCGCGATTCGCTGCTTCTGCCCGCCCGACAGCTGCGATCCCACAGCACCCACGGGCGTATTGTACTGGTCCGGCAGGCTCATGATGGTGTCGTGCACGTTCGCCTGTCTGCAGGCCTCGATCACCTCCTCCTCCGTCGCGTTCGGTTTTCCCACGCGCACGTTCTCCATCATCGTCCCCGCGAACAGGTTCGGCTCCTGCGACACGATCCCGATCTGGTCGCGCCAGTCGTGCAGGCACAGCTCGCGCATGTCCACGCCGTCGCACAGCACGGCGCCGCCAACAGGGTCGTAGAAGCGCTGGATCAGCCCGATCATCGACGACTTGCCGCACCCAGACGACCCAGAGAACGCAACCTTCTGCCCGCACTTGATCGTCAGGTTCAGGTCGCGGAACAGTATCATGTCTGGGCGAGTCGGGTACGAGAACCGCACGTTGCGGAACTCGATGCTCTGCTTAAAGCCCGTTACAGGCACGCCGCCAGCGTCGATGTCCACCGGTGGTACACGATCGATCGCCTTGAAGATTTCGTACGCGGCAGCACGGGACTCGGTGAATGCAGTCGCGCTGGGTGCCACGAACCCGAGGCCAAAGCTACCCATCAGCACGGCTAGAAAGGTAGAAATGATATCCGCCATATCACGGCGACCCCATTCGACTAAGTAGGAGCCGAAGAAAAAGGCGATGGTGTAGCTGAGGTACACGAGGGCCATGATCACCGCCGCAGAAAGGTTGCCCGCAAACTCTTTGCGGATACCACGGTCCTGGGCGTACAGGACCGCTTCAGCAAACCGCTGCAACTCGTAGTCCTCCCGGCCAAACACCTGCACCGTGCGGATGTTCTCCATCACCTCAGTCGCCAGAGATCCGGCCTTCGCAAAGTGCTTGCGCGACGACTCTGTCATCTTGGACACGATGTTGCCGATTATGGCAGCCATGACAATAATGAAGGGCATCATGCCGACCATCACAAGCGTCAGCTCCCACGAAAACACGAAGCCGGCGATGTAGCCGATGATACCCATGGCGCCGTTCATGATACCCTGCGACAACTTGTCGTTAATGCCATTCTGAATCACACGTGTGTCGCCCGTCATGCGAGCGGTCAGCTCGCCAGGGCTGTGCTCGTCGTGCCATCCAATGTCCTGGCGCAGCACAGCGCGAAAGAAGTTCAGACGGATGCGCCCTTCCTGACGAGACGCTGCCACCGTCCAACATAGCACGTGGCCACCACAGGCCACAAACATGCCAATACCGACGTACACCATGATCAACGACGTCTTCGCCGCGCTGAGCTCCACACTGCCCACGCCAGACATGAGATCTGTTGCGATACGGCCAAATATAAAAGAGAACAAAGGCGTGCCGGCACCGCTGCAGACTGCAAAGATGGTGCCAACAATCATGAGAACGCGGTCAGCTGTGTCAGCGTAGCGAAAAATCGCTATAGGGCTCACACTTTCATGCACCGCCGCCCTCTTAACCTCCTCCTTGGCGCTGAACAGAGGATTGTGGCTGCTGTAGCTGCTGCCGCCGTGCGTGCTTTCACTCTGGCCGGCAAGCCTATTCACCGGTTCCAGCTTTCCCTCGTCCACATACACGTCATACGTGTGCGACATATTGATCACCTCCCTCATCTGCGATGTCGAACCGCATCTATAGTCATTGTGATCACCACAGTCTCCACGTTCTGCCAGCCCCTCCGCGATGGGTTGGTTAGGAGAAAATGGCCCCTGTCTATCCTCCCATTCAAAGACAGAGCCGCCCTTGGCGCTCGCACCAGTTTCAGAGCCCTCGGGCATGGCGTATACAGCGTGCAAGCTACAAAACTGGAGTCTTTAGCGTAAAGTCGGTACTTTTCCTCCGTGCGCCCCAGTCAGCAGAGGAAATAAAGAGGGGAAAGACGCTGGCCTGGGTGAAATGAGCTTCGGGTTCGTTACTTTCGTCTATGGGTAGTCGATGTGCGGGCGACGCGCTTCCGCTGGACGCGCTCGACAAAGAGAGACGACGGCGACAAGCGAGCCTACAACGGCGCCCCACACACACACACACACACACCAAAGAGCCGAATCGGGTCGAAATTGAGAGGTGATGCACACGTGCCTCTCCCCACAGAGAGAGGGAGCGGCAATGGAAGAAAAAAAACACAACAGCAACAAGAGCTGCGTCGAAGAGGCGGTATCGTGCAAAGAGGAAAAGAAGGAGCGGCACACCTCTTGTCCGGCCGTCTCCTCGTGGTGAGTCAAAGGAGGATCTTATCGACCTCACCTCTGTGCAGTTGAAGGTCGGCGGCTGTTTCAGGGGTGCGTAAAAGAGGAGGCAAGTGAGGGTTTGGATGGTAAGGTAGCGTAAAACGTCTCGACGCAATGGATGTCCTCACAAGGCGAGAGAAGTAACGCTTCGGGTGCGCACACAACAAAAAAAAAAAGAAGGAAGATCGAAGAGGAAGGAGAGCCAACAGGTGAAGAGGCAGAAACGATGACGCACTCAAAACACGCACACCCGTTCCCAAATGTGTGCCAAGTTGGTTTCCGTGCTTGCCTCTCGGCTTAGATTGATCCTCCTTGTGTTCCTGTGTGCAAGGTCGTCGAAATAGGCTGAAGGTGATAGAAAGGCGGGCGGAAGGATCAGTGAGCGGCTGGCGGCGATGTAGCACCCCCTGACATACGCGCAAAAAGGAAAAAAGAAAAAGACAACTGAAACAGCTTCCGGTCGGTCTCTCTACTGTTTGATTGCTGGTGTCTGTGTGCCTGTGCGAAATCAGCCTTCGGCAACTCATGCAATCGATGAAAGGCAAAAAAAAAGGTAAAGACAAATGTATGCTACATGCAGTATATGCTATGCATCACATATAGATATGCCATGTAGGATATATAATATTAGATAGAATGTACGTACTTTTATCGAGAAAGAACAAAGGGCTGAAGGGGGAGGGGGAGGGGGTGGGGATCAACAACAACAAGAGCAGTCGCAGTGATCAGCGAAGAGAGTCGCCGGTGCAGCGCGCCACAACAAAGAAAGCAACAAAAAAGGCGAAAGAGGGCAAAGAAAAAGCGGGAGAGAGAGATGGGGGAGATGGAAGAAAAACAATACAACTCGACTAAGGACAACTACTACACATAAGCACACACATGTATATGTGCACAGCTGCGCGCAAGACGAATGCGCCACGTTAAAGCCGCAGAGGAGTGTGATGGTGACGCGCGAGAGATGGAAGAGAGGAGGGCGCGGTATGGAGATTAGGAAAGGGCGAGAGAGAAGGGGTCGGACGACAAAACAGGATACAAAGAAGGAGCGTGCACACGGTCCTCTTCGGCATACAAAGAAAAAATGGAATCGACCCCACCAACACAGCTGAGAAGGACGGCTGGTAGTGCACGTAGGAGAAGAAAAGCAAAAGCGGCAGGGAAAAAAAAAAGGTAGAAAAGCCTTGATGCACACGCAATACAAGTACACAGAAGTGACGAATCAAGGCGAAGCTCAACAGGCGGGAACCTTGCTATGTTACACCAGCAAGAGAGAACGAGCGAGCGAGCAAAGACACGAGCAAAAAAGGCGTAGAAAACAAAAAAGGAAAAAGGAAAACAAGGGGAGAGGCGAGGTATGGCAGAAAGAAGGAGAAAAGGCTACAAGGAAGGGCAGCCAAAACGAAAAAATATATATACATACACAAATACAGCGCGCGCGCGTGTGTGTGGAGGGGGTGTAGGGTAAAGGCTTCTCGTCTACCAGTCGTTACGAAACAACGACAAACAAAAAATAAAACGCGACGATACCGACGGCTTCTATGAATAGAGAGGGAGCGTAACTTAGGAAGGAATGGAGAAAACGGAAGCTGAGGGAGGGGTGGAGGGAGCGTGTATGGCACACAAAGCAGACGCAATGAATCCACAGACAGATGCACCGAGGTGGAAATGCAGGGGGGGGGGGTTAGGCTGTTACAGAAAATAAAAAGGGAAAGCCAGAGAAAGAAGAAAGAGACTCCACTCGCTGGGTGGGGAAGAGATGCGGAAACTAGAGCAACACTATGACCTGTTGAGTCGGTCAAGCGTGTTTATGTCTGTGTAGCTGGGTGTGTGGGTGGACAGAAAGGGAGAAGAGATGCGGAATTGCAATGCTTGCAGAAAGGCAAAACAAGCTGAGAAGCGCCTTGCCAACGCAAAGAAAAAGGATGCGCACAACCCTCTTCGTTTCCCCTTCGTCCCGATACTTTTCGAAGCGCTTGTCTGTTTCCCCTGACTCTTGATAGCGTACCTCTGAACTCAAACTGTGGCGGCTTTGCGTCTTGTTGTTCTGATGCGTCCTACACGTGCGTCGCGGGGGAGGAGGAGGAGGAGGAGGGCTTGGGCTACGATCTGTATGATTTTTTTGTGTTACAGTGCAAACAAGACACCTTCAGAAAGCCGTAAACCTGTCACACACTCACACAGAGAGAGAGGGAGGGACAAAAAGAAATACAACAAAAAATATGTGGTTGGTGTAAGATGACGGAGGAGGGGAAGAAAAGAATATGGAATGCAGAAAAATGCTGGAAAACGGAAGGGTGCGGCAGGGAGAAGGCAAGGGAAGCGCACAAGAGAGAGAGACGGAGGGGCACGATGAAGAAAGCTTTTGGCTGTGCCCACGCCTTTGAAGCGACTGCGTCAGGCTGGAGATCCAAAGAGGAGATGGAGAAGAGCAGCGCCACGTGTTGCGGAAGAGGTGGCACGCTTTTTGTTGTGGTGGTGGTCTTTCGCTGTAGCGATTGCCAAGGCGAAGATCCAGTGAAAGAAGGCGCAAAAAAAAAAAGAGAGAGGGAAGCAGTCAAAGATGGTTGACGGTCGAACAACTGTGCAGCACAAAAGGCACATGAATGTGCACGCAGCTGGGAGCATCAAAAGCCAAAAAAAAAAACGCAAACAAGAAGCAGCAGCAACAGCACAAGATAACGAGATGATCACCTACGCGCCAGCAAACATGGCAGCACTAGTACGCACCAGCAAGACGAGAAGGGGTAAGGCGAACGCGATCGTCGCTAGATCCAATGGCTTTGTGAAGATGTAATGTTCGTGTGTGGGTGTGTGAGACAGACAGACAGAAAGGGAAGGGGAGGGGGGCGGTTTCTCGGCTGCTTCAGTTGATGCTAAGGGAACTTGTGCGCAGCTGGCGCGAGAAGACGAGCGAGCAAAAAGGGGCCGAGAGGTGGGGGAGCGGCGGTGCGTATAGACATGCAGCGCGGAGGCAATGGTTGGTAGGAAAGAAGAAAGCAGGTGTGTGTGGAGAGGGAGAGAGATGAAGAAGAGCGGGTTGGGGTAACAGTGGACAACAAAAGGCTGTAGACTAGGACGGGACGATAAAGTGCCCATAGGCAAGGAAGGAGAAGCCAAAGGGAGTCGATGAGCAACACGTCGTTGCCAACCAGACCTCAGCTTCTTCGCTTTTCAAAGGAATTGGGGGGTAGAGAGGGTGCAGGGCAACATGGCGAGCGTGTCAGGACTGCGATCCATGTGTTTGCGTGTGTCTGGACTTATCATCACCTCTTTTCTTTTTGTGTTCGACGTTATCCTGCAACACTTATGAAGGGAAAGAGGAAGTTTTAGTGCCCCCCACCACCCTTGTTTCTTCATTTCGTTCTTTCTTACGGGTTCGCCCGTATGTTGTTCGCCTCGCGGTCGCCGCAGTCGTCGACCATCTACACTCGGCAGAAGAGTGATAGTAAGCACACGCATACGAGAGGGGGAAGAGAACGCGAGCAAAGGCGAATAAAAGGAAGAAGACAGTCTACATAATGGCCAAGCGAAGGCATGTCAAAAAAGGAGACAAGAAAAAAGGCAGGGGCGGGAGGGGAGGGACCAGAGGAGGCACACACACACACACGCACGCATGCATACGCGCATGTATACTCCATAAAAGCATATGAGTGTGTGCATGCATGTATATATGCAACTGTGTGTGTGTGTATGTGCGTACCCAATATCCATCCTTCCTTTGTGTGAAAGTGTCCGTTCAAGCGTGTGCTATTCCTCCCTCCCGCCCACCCACCCAACCCGCCCTTCTTTGTTGACTGTGTTGAGCACGTCATGTGGGCATAGGTGTCCGTCACAGAAGAAAAAAAGAAAAGGTAGATGAGGAAGAGAGGAGGAGGTCTGAAGTAGACGAGGATTAGGAGACGGTAGTGCGTGGGTGCATGGAGGAGGGGGAGGGGGTTTTATAGCTATCACTCTCTTCCTCGTGTCTCTGTCACTCCTCTACCGCCTCCGTTTCCTTCTCTTCCTTCGTCATCTGTCTAAGACAAGTCGTGCAGCCCTCTCAACCACTGCTGCGCGTCGGCGAGTCTGTCTGTCCTTTTTTTTTTTTGCGGCGGCGTGTCTCTGTGGGTTGCACGCATGTATGTGCACTGAGATATGCTGATACAATGCCGGTGAAAGGGTCATGTGGGTAAAGAAATGAGAAGAAACAACACCCGATCTAAAGTGTTGCAGCTGCTGCTCTCGACAATGTCAACTAGAGTACAGAGAGAACAGAAAAACAAAAAGTCGAAGGGCTTTTACTGGGAGCGGGGTGGGGAGATGGTCCGTCGATATCTTCGTTCGTTTTTCACCCCCTTCCTTTCCCGTAATCCAGCACTCGCTGCAGACACACACTGGGAGGAAATAATCCAGTAAAGCGAAGACTCGACAGCCCCCATTGAAAGGTGGCCAAGCGAAGGAGAGAAACGAGACCCTTATTCTCCGAATAAGGCACAAAGAAAAAACGGAAACATATACATTACAAGGCACTGAAAAAGAGAAGCCCGCTTGATTATCGCAGGTGAGGGGAGCACGAAACCACATCCACTCACCACACATCCGCACACGCGCGCATGCAAGCAAAAGGAAAAATAAAAAACCAGCAATGCAACGAGGCCGGAGAATTTCTATCCCTTTTCTTCAAGCCACTGTCCTGCCTTTGCCGTCCTGGTCGCAACTCCGTTCTTTTCGATCCCTCCTCCCCACATACCAGCAAGCCCACGCCCGCGCTCACATGCTGAGCTGTCTGCCTACGCTTCTTCTGCTTATGATTTTGTACGACAGGGGGGCGGGTCGAGCGAGACGGTCGCAGAACGAGACAAGATGCGCACATTAGCGTATTGAAAGCTATGCGCCCTCCCCACGTTGTGGCGAGCGCACGCATGCAAGTCTGCCAAAGAAAATGCGCGAAGGCGTCATGCAGTGAACAAGAGAGCCCAGCAGAGGCAAAGGATTGAAGCGGTCTACTTTTTCTTTAGTCAACGTCTCACTCCACCACGGCCGGGTCGACACGTGTACGCACGCAGCCGCGGCCCACACACCCCTGCCGCACCACGGCTACATCCGGGCCGTCCACGCCGAGTCGGCCGCCGTCGAGTCGGTCCATGCGTCTAGCGAGCCCGCCTTGTCCTTCCGTGTATCGCCCTCGCACGCGTGCAGCGCGACCGACGTCACACGAACCCCGGTGCAGGGCCCTGCTCGAGGGCGGAGGCGGCGACGTCAGCCGTGCTGGCCGCAGGGGCTGGTGCAGGCGCGGACCACATGAGCACAGAGAGGAGGTGGGCCAGCCGCAGCCCAGGGCCCTCTCAGACCCTGTCCTCCGCCTGCACGCCATGCCCCTCCCTCGGTCGCTTCAAGCCGCCGCATGCCGTAATATGGTGTGAATGCTCCGCGCACGCGACTCTGGCCGACTCGATGGTGCCATTCAGGGGAGCTCTCGCCATGCTTCGGGTATCTGCACCTCATCAGCCCACCGCGTCGGACGCAGGATATGTCGCACGCTTCGCACGCATGCACTTTGCGGCTGATCAGTGTGCCTCTGTGCGCCTTTTTCGCCCATCACTTCTACTCTGCTGACCTCCGCATGCCTCGTTCGGATGATATATATCACGGTCTATATGCTTGGCAACCTGTGAGCACAGCATTCGCATTTTTTTTTGGATTGTGGGGTTTGCTTCGGGACGATAGTGTTGTCCGGGGAGTGGAGGGTGGGGGGCTTGCTGTCTTCATCTTCCGTCGATGCCATAGAGGGTGGGCGTGTATGGATGGCTTGCCCGCATGTGTAGGGAAAGCGGAGGAAAACAGCACGAAAACGAGCTAAAAAGAGGGAGGGTGATGCGAGGTAATCACACCAGCCCGAGTTGGAAAAGAAAAAAAAGCACAGGGGTTGAGGGAAAAAGGGGGCGGAGTGGAATACAAGAAAGGCACACCAAAAACGAAGTTTAAGTTAACAAACAAAAAGAGACACGAAACAAGCGGGCGTCGAGAAACACGAGAGAAGCAGCACTGAGGAGAATCGCCGGCAACAGGGACGCACAAAGGAAGAAGGAAGAGCCTGAAACAAGAGACCGAACACAAGCCAAAAGCGAAGGGGAAAGGGAGACACACACAGACGCGAATTTGTTTGTTTTCAGTGATTGAAGCCCCCCCCCCCAAAAAAAAAAGAGAGGGCACAAAGACAGACACCCGCAGGCGCCTTCTCCTTCGTGCCTACTCTGTCGCTTGCGTACAAGAAGCAACGAAAATATAAAAAAAACGGCATGCTGTCCTAGCATCACAGATGAGCATCCGGGTGGGGTGGGGGGCACGCTGCACTATCTCTCTGTGTTGTCCTAGCACATCTTTGCATCTGCATGATTTTAGGGGGCGGGAAAGGGGCGAAGACTCGTCTCTTTTCGATGAGGAGTGCATAAAAACAACAGAACGAGCGCATGGGCATACGTTGCGCATGTGCACATGCCCAGAGAAATATCACCAGCATTAAGAGACGCTCTGTGTCTCTCCCTCTCTCCTCTTCTAGGAACCCTTTCGACGAACATAAGGGACAGAGACACGCATAGCCGTGCAGGTCGAGAGAGAGAAAGGCGAAGACAAGCAAAAAAAAGATAGGGAGGGGGAGGCACAAGGAAAAAGAGCTGATCTTAGCCGAAGACCAACGCTTCCACCTGTGTCTTTGCTTGCGTGTTTCTTTCCTGTAGTTGCGGCTGCTGTGCGTCACGAGACAAACGGACACGTTTACATAGAAAACACCAACGAAAAAAGGGGGAAAAAGAAGACAGGCAAACGGAAGCCGCTAGTGGAAGGTCTGACGCGTCATCGCAGATAGTGAGAAAGCACGCCGAGTAGACAAGGGCCGAAAAAAAAAAAAGAACAGGCTAGCACGCGAAAAAAAAAAAATCGACGTCCGTTTCGAATCGTTTCATATGTTTTTCTGCGTATACATAGACATAAGATATCGATGTATGCACATATATATATGTGTGTGTGTGTGGTTTGCCCCTCTGCGTTGGGCAACAGCAAGGAGATTCGTGAAGACTCGTACAAGAGAAACACGCATATAGAATACCCACAACAAGCGGCATGGCAAAACACTCGACGAAGAAAGAAAAAAAAGCGCGGAGGCGGATGTGAAAGTGAGACCGAGGTACGCACAGCAGCTGGATACGGGTCGGAGAAACAAAGAAGACGCAGACACTGCAAGACCACGAAAAACATATTCGTGGCAACTGTGCCGTGACGAAAGAAGCGCACAACACACTCAAGGCGGACACCAACATATTTTCAGTGCAAAAGACTCCCCTCCGCCTCCACCCAACGCGTGTCCCTTCTGGGCCACACAGCAGGAGCCAAGCACCACTCCACCCCTCTGGCCGGCCCCACAGGCCCCCACCTCGCGTGGTGCAAGGCAGCCGTAGACACACG
>NC_018261.1:439202-440021 GCF_000227135.1 Leishmania donovani | reverse complement strand
GAAGAAAGAAAAAAAAGCGCGGAGGCGGATGTGAAAGTGAGACCGAGGTACGCACAGCAGCTGGATACGGGTCGGAGAAACAAAGAAGACGCAGACACTGCAAGACCACGAAAAACATATTCGTGGCAACTGTGCCGTGACGAAAGAAGCGCACAACACACTCAAGGCGGACACCAACATATTTTCAGTGCAAAAGACTCCCCTCCGCCTCCACCCAACGCGTGTCCCTTCTGGGCCACACAGCAGGAGCCAAGCACCACTCCACCCCTCTGGCCGGCCCCACAGGCCCCCACCTCGCGTGGTGCAAGGCAGCCGTAGACACACGCGCTGCAGCAATGCGCCGACTCAGTCATCGGAGCACCGCCTCGGCCTCAAGCTCTACCGACCCCCCGTGCTGCAGGTCGCCTCACAGCCGCTCCTACTGTGCCAGTCGTTACTTGGCGAGTCTCTCTCCGGGTGGCTCAGGCCCCCCACCCACCACCACCACCAGTCGGCAGTGCGAGGGTCGGGGTGGAGTATGATCGAGTCACGCTGGCACTCCGCCCATCATATGGATTGGCGCAGGCGTGTTCACCGTCGCAGGTCGCTTCGGCGCAACGCCATCCAGGCCTGGTCCCCCGACATCAGTAGCGGCGAATCGCTCTGACCTCCCCACGTCGTGGGTTCTGGACCCTGCCACCACCAGAGGTGGCCCCGCATTAGCAGGCGCAGGGGGGGGGTGAGGGGCTGCTTGGCTTCCCTAAGCACACAGAGAGTGGGGGAGGGGTGCTGAGTCTTGTGACACCACCACACACTGAGAGGTGTGCCTCCCCTTCCCCC